>NC_081167.1:17532709-17832709 GCF_012432095.1 Onychostoma macrolepis | reverse complement strand
CAGAAGGTGGGTTAAAGCCAAACCACATGTGACTGAGTGTTTTTGAACAGATTGAATGCCACTGAAGGGTTTGTATGGACAGAGATGATCGTACAGGAAGACACATCTTTTATAACCTTTGTGTATTGTTCTGGCTTTAAAGGTTGTTACCTTTCCTCTTCTAACTCACTTACTGGTGCCCATTTTTTTATTTTTATTTTATGTTTGCTCGTTTATTGGTCTGCTTTGTTTTTTGGGTTTTTTTGTTTATTTTCCTATGTGTCCTCCATCTCCATGGTAATTGCAGTGAGGTCATCTTGATACACAGATCAATGCGGGGTAGAAGCGCAGAGTGTCTGCACACCCAAAGGTAAAGAAAAGGCCAGAATTGAACCACCAATCTGTAAATTATACTATTGTTGTATTCAGATTACTGTGTAAATCAATATTACTATCTTGGTGTCATAAGAACTGGTAATATCATTTTCATTCTGAAAAGACTCATTGTATCTTTTTTCTTTCGCCTAGCCTGAAGTTTATTCCATTTAATTAAAACAGCGCTGAGCGTTGAAGCCAGTTTTTCTCTCTCGAACACTTCTTGTCAAACTCTTCGCCTCTCCACCCTAATATTTCAGAGCAGCTCGTTGACAAGAAACATTACAAGCGGAACTTTCCAGTTGCTTTTGGCGTACAGCCTAAAAGACGAATACCTCGTCACAACAAGCGTTTGCTTTGTGAAAATAACAATCTCGTTTTGTGTCATTTTGACACGTTTATTTTTATTCTGTTTGTTACTGACCTCGATTAAATCCTGGGCTTGTTTGACGGGGGGGAAAAAAGATTATCTAGAATGAGGGAGTTGCCTCTGGAGTGATCTTTGCATGTTTGCGTGTGTGACCTTTGACATTCTTTTGCTGTTTGAGTTTGATGCATGTTTTGTTTCCATCTTGGATGCTTGCATGTTAATGCAGCGTTGGCAGGAGTTCATCTAAGTACAGTAGCACTCTGCCTCCCAAGATGCCTTTATTAGTCAATGGAATTCATAAGGATATTTACAGGTAAGGCGGCCAAAAACGAACACTTAAGCCATGGCATCCTTTCTGACTAATGAGGATTTTATAGCATCTGTGACACTCAAACTCACTCAGATCTCCAGAGCACTTTTATTATGGATTAGCTAATGCAATATATAGAATGCTGGCTGGTGCATATATTATTTTTTTTTTTATCATTGTCAAAGATACTGACACAGTATTTTTTCACTCAACAAAACCATTAAACTGGATGTGCATGATAATGTTTGTTCATCATTTACTATTAATAGGGAGAGTAATATTGGTTTCCCTTGAAGTGCACTTAATTGTATTGAATGTGCACTTGTACTTAAAACCTTAAAAGTATATTTTGAAAATACACTTGTAATACTTTTAACATATATACCTTTGAATGATCATATAATAATTAAAGGCCAGTTAATTGTACTTAAAGAGAGTACAATTTTACAACTGTTTTTTTTTTTACATGCGTAAGTGCAATGTTAAAAATTATAGCCTACTTGTCATATTAAAAGTTTTTTTTAAATAAGCACTCTAAAATTTGGCTAATTGCATTAATATAAATTTAAACTATAACACACTAACATAATTTTGGTCACACTTTATATCTATTAGCAAATCATTAACTATTCATTTTGCCTCAATAAACTCATAATTTGCTGCTTATTAATAGTTAGTAAGGTAGTTGTTAAGTTGAGGTATTTGGTAGGATTAGGGATGTAGAATATGTATAATAAAAGTTTTATAAGTACTAATAAACAGCCAATATGTTAATAATAATCATGCTAATAAGCAACTAGTTAATAGTTCAAGTTCATTTATTTATCAAGCACATTTAAAAACAGCCACAAGACTGACCAAAGTGCTGTACATTTAAAATCAAACCATAAACACACAAAACAGGGATAATAAAACATATACATTAAGAGCCAAAAGGAATGACAAATAAACAATCTTAAAACAGAGTAATAATCCAGACCATAATACAGTGTAAAAAGAGAGGGATGTTAGTAGGCCAGTGCAAACAAGTGAGTTTTTAAAAGTGACTTAAAAATGGGTAGGGAAGGTGCCACTCTAATCTCAGGCGGCAGATTGTTCCATAACCGAGGCCCAACCACAGAGAAATAATAATAGTGAGAATTGGTCCCTATACTGATCATTTTTTTATTTAATTGTAATTGAAGTGTATGAAAACATCACATTCAGTTCACACTGAAGTATGTTGTTTTTAAAGATTATTGTTTCTGGTATAAGTATGCTAAAGTGCTGCTTTTTCACAAGGGTCCATAAAAAAACCATACAATATTTGTATTTTCAATGACATATGCGCAAACGTAGTGTAGTATTGTAGTATTGTAGTCATTAAGCTGAAGATTGAAATACAGACAATCCTGTTGGAATCTGCCACTGTAAGATGTTAAGATGGTAAGTAAATATGAGTGCTTTGTGATGTTCTGGTTTCTGTGGATGTTTAAAGTAGCATCTGTAATTTAAAAGATACAATTTATTTGAAGAGTTAGAAAGTAAATTAGTGTTAGCTAAACATTTTATGGCGTGTCCTAACCAGGCGCCATGGGACAAGCTACGGTATTTGTCTGTCCAAACAAAGTAGGTCCATAATTCCTCCATAATTCCTTTAGCATTCTCTTTGGTTGTGACACAGTGTTAAACATCCAACAGGTCTCCAAAGAAAACAGGGTCATGTCATATTTTATAATGTTGTTGTTTTTTTGGTTTTTTTGTCTTTTTCTGTAACTTATGTTTGCTTTTGTTTGCACTTGTTGGACTTTTGTTTGTGTTCAGCTTAACACTTCCTGCATGCCTTAAGTCAAAGTCACGGCTGTCTGTAGTCACTGCCACTCAACGTACAATCACACGTCGAGTTCTTAGTTTCACAGACAAGATCACCATTAGGTAAGGGGTCGAACATATCAACCCTAAACCCAATTATATATATATATATATATATATATATATATATAAACCAACAACATCAAACATCCAACAGCTCCCAAGAGCCAGCAGCTCCTCGTTCAGAATGTTAGCAGAAAATTAAACCATTATCTCACTCACCACATTTTAGCAGCTCTCTTGACTTCCTCCCCTTAAGACTTACAGGTTTGCTTTTCATTTTATTTTGGACCTAACTTTTTTGTTCTTTGTCATCTTCCTTTTTTCCTTCTTCTTTCTCCATTGGATGGCATGTTGTGACCCTAGTGATCTACAGCCCTCTCTTGACAGGGTTAGAAGTGCTAGTACCAACTGTCTGAGACCAGGTTCTAATTCCAATTCACCTGAACGAGACAGGTACACTCTTTATTTTGAATTGGATTATTTCAGTTTTGTTGAATTTGTCATTAATATCATTCACATACATTAAAGGACACTCTTAGAATGTTACTTTGTGATGCCCTTTAAACACAACAGTCACTGGGTCTTATTTACTAATGTGCATACACACATTGTTTTGTTTAAAAGCTGTGTGAGAACACAGAAATCTTCATTTTTGGATTTTTTTTTTATTTTATTATTTATTTGGGACAAAATTTAGAACCAACTAAAACCACATATACAAATCTTTGTTGCATTAGAGACATTAAATAAACTAAATTAAATGTTTAGGCCTATATATATAAAAAAAGGTTGATGTTGTTAAATTTAAGCTCACCAAGGCTACATTTATTTAATTAAAAATACAGTAATATTGTGAAATATTATTATAATTTAAAATAACTTTTTCAGCATTTTTTCAGCATCACTACTCCAGTATTCAGTATCACACGATCCTTCAGATCCTGTGCTGATTCTTCTAATGATCAATGTTGGAAACAGTTGAGCTGCTTAATATATTTGTGAGAACTGTGATACTACTTTTTTTTTTTTAAGGATCCTTTGATAAATAGAAAGTTGAAAATAACATTTATTTATTTTGCTATATTCTAAAAAGGTTTGTAAGATTGTGTGGAAAGCCCTTAATTATTCTAATTATGCTAATCACTAACTGCTAGCAGATTCATTAGCTTTATTATCATTTTTTGTAAATGTCAAATTTAGCATGATCATTTTTTTCTGAGGATATTCTGTAAAATAAGAGCACTTGCAGTATATGCAAGTATTAGTAAATAAAACCCAGCGTGTCTACATTAATATTAATGTCAAAGTAACATACCACCGTTGGGTCACCCACTTTGCAGTGCTCTGTTAGCATCCAATGACTCTTATGGCCTAACAGTTCTGTTTTGCGTCTTTGATAGGGAGCATATATCCAACCACTGTAACTGGAGAAGTTAAAAATGAGTCCCCTGAATCTGTTCATCTTATATGTTTGACATGACCATTGTCACAGTCTCTATATTGACTTCCCGTGTTTCTTCCATCTCCACTTTGAACTCTTTCGGTGTTTGTGGATCACACACGCACACACTCACGCAGGAGCACCCAGTCTCTGCCCCGTACCAGACCCACGAGCCCCAGGATCCTTATTCAGCATGCCTCCCCAGAAGACGACAGGTATCCCTCCTGTCCTCCAGTCCTATTGCTAAACCTCTCTGCTCTTCTAACCTGTCCGTCCCCCCTCTGCCTTGGGACTAGATAGTGGATGTAGCTAACCCTCCAGCCTTCTGTAGCTTCTGACCCATGGCTTGTTGTGACCCGACCCCATGATTTTAATGCTCTACAATGTGTTCGCCAGTATTTTTTGTAGATTTTCAGCAGCTTAGTAGCTTTAAAATGTGGTGACTTGTGGCTTTTGTGCTGTGATGTGTAGTGTGTTGTGTTACTCTGGATTTCATGAGGTTGTATTTTAGTCCTTTTTATCTAAACTTCTTTATTCTGTTGATACTATCTTCTGAAGATTTCTCTGATTTCTCCAACAGTTTTTGCCATTAAGATACAGTCTCTCACTTAACAGTGGCCCCAAAAAGTATGTTAACACTTAAAAATGTATGACTATCTTTGCATTATATAACAAAATATCAAACCAACTGAGATATAATTTGAAGTTAAAATACCACAAGCACACTTTTCAGGCAAAACATTTCACACAGATAAGTAAAATAATTAGTTTGACATTGGTTCAGACATTTTCAGTGTCCAAATACATTTTGGGGGCACTGCATGTGTCTTGACTTATTTTTCTCTTTGTTCAACTGAAATTGTAATGATTTCAGGGGTTTCGTTTTTAAAGTTTTCGGGTGTGAGCGTCACATATGTCATATGTGACCCCTGACGCATAAGAGTCAAGTGTCTGTGCTTCATATCATACACAGTTTGTCTCGTATATGTCTTAATTTCTGTACATGTTATTGTATATTTTAGCCACTTAACCAAAGTGTAATGAAATTATGTTTCATTAACATCAACCCATACTGTGTCATTGTGTGTCTATGTGTCCATGCCACTCATACTGTATGTGTTTGACCTGATCTTATGAATCAGCTGGGTTTTGGAGGCTATGTTCCCCGCTCAGGAGACAGTACACCACCTCAGTGCAAAGCCAGTCGCACAGAGGTACACACACACACACACACAGGAAGAGCTCTAGTGCACATATCATGTCCATGTAACATGTCCATCTCCATCGTGGCATTTTATTAGACAGAAGTTTCATTTACTGTCCGTCCAGTCTTGAGTGAATCCACTCCTCATTCTTTTATTTTTTGTCTCGCCTCGATCATTTCCAAGTTGCAGGCAGTCGAGAACTCTGGACAAGCCTAGCTGTCAGAAACTTGGCAAGAAAATATCTGACAGCGAGCGGTAAGACTTATCAAACCATGTCATTTCACATCACATTTGCATTGCCTGTTGATTGCACCTTAAGTCCTGTGTACCTGTTTTAGGCACAAATAACACTTGTTTCACACTGGATAAAGCTTCTAAATTGGATTTGTATAGTGTTTTTGTTAATGATGAATAATCTTTTCAGTTGTTCCTGACCATTTCTATAAAAGGGCCCAAAATCAAAACATTGCCAAAGCTCCAAATGTACGTAAAAATTTACTTTCATGAGTAAATAAATTGGTTTAATAAAAGAGTTACTCACCAATTTCTCATAATTTGTGAAAAATAACCAAAACATTTCAATTAAAATTATAACCCGAATTCCGGAAATGTTGGGACGTTTTTTAAATTTGAATAATATGAAAACTAAAAGAATTTCAAATCACATGAGCCAATATTTTTTTCACAATAGAACATAGAGAACATAACACACATTTAAACTGAGAAATTTTACAATTTTATGCACAAAATGAGCTAATTTCAAATGTGATGCCTACTACAGATCTCAAAATAGTTGGGACGGTGGCAACAAAGGGCTGAAAAAGCAAGACATTTTGAAAAGATTCAGCTGGGAGAACATCTAGCAACTAATTACGTTAATTGACATCAGGTCTGTAACATGATAAAAAGATTGTGGAATACTTTAAAAACAATTTTCCTCAACGTCAAATTGCAAAGGCTTTGCAAATCTCATCTACAGTGCATAACATCATCAAAAGATTCAGAGAAACTGGAGAAATCGCTGTGCGTAAGCGCCAAGGCTGAAGACCTTTGTTGGATGCCTGTGGTCTTCGGGCCCTCAGACAACACTGTATCACTCATCGGCATGATTCTGTCATTGACATTACTAAATGGGCCCAGGAATACTTCCAGAAACCACTGTCGGCAAACACAATCCACTGTGCCATCTGCAGATGCCAACTAAAGCTCTATCATGCAAAAAGGAAGCCATATGTGAACATAGTCCAGAAGCACCGTTCTGTCCTGTGGGCCAAGGCTCATTTAAAATGGACTGTTTCAAAGTGGAAGTGGAAGTTCTATGGTCAGACGAGTCCAAATTTGACATTCTTGTTTGAAAATCACGGATGCTATGTCCTCCGGGTTAAAGAGGAGGGAGACCTTCCAGCGTGTTATCAGCATTCAGTTCAAAAGCCAGCATCTCTTATGGTATGGGCGTGCATAAGTGCATATGGTATGGGCAGCTTGCATGTTTTGGAACAGACGTCTTCAAACTGTTTTGAAAAGAAGAGGAGATGCTACACCATGGTAAACATGCCCCCGTCTCAACTATTTTGAGACCTGTAGCAGGCATCAAATTTGAAATGAGCTCATTTTGTGCATAAAATTGTAAAATTTACATTAGTTCATCATTAGTTATGTTATCTATGTTCTATTGTGAATAAATTGTGAATTTATTCAAATTTAAAAAACATCCCAACATTTCCAGAATTCGGGTTGTAGGAAAGCAGTGATATTAAAATCATACTATTAAAAAAAAAAACGATGTGAGCAGATCAAATCTGCAGTATTGTAAAGAAAAGTAACTCACTTGTCTTTTCTGTAAATGTTTTTTTTGCTGAGTGATGGGGACTAATTCATCATAAATGACAAAAAAGACCTGTAGAAAAATAGGAAATATAGAAAACAAATATTTTTTTTATAAAAATAATTAATGGCTGGGAAGAAAATGTATGGCCAGTACATTTTCTCAAATCACGCAACATTAGAAGTTATGGCAAATGTTAAATTTGGACCTTGTTATATACTATATATTTTAGTGTTATATTGTATGCTACACTGTATACATATTTTTAAATGAGTTATTGAACTTTTACAGGGAATTGCTGCACTGGCTTCATCCACAAACATATTTGTTTCTTCCCACATTCACACTTTATTTCTAACTCTGTTTTTGCAAGTACTTTGTTGGCTTTTTCTCCATTTTTGTTTTTCTTCTTTTCCCTACGGTTTGTCACATTGATTTAATTTTTCCTTTATTCCTTTATTCTGTCTTGTATTTTGCTATTCGCACTGGCCTGCAGCATTCAGCCAACCTCCATTCTAAAGGGCTCGTGCAGGAAGAGGGTATCGCTGCCTCCATTGGGTAAGGTGACCCGTGAGGGGGTCAACCCCAGGCTCACCCCAAATGGAAAGGTGCTGACCCTGATCTGGGCTGAGAAGCCTTGCTGTGCCTAACCCATCCTGCACAAAAAGGATTGTCATTGCTATAATCTCTGCTGCTTTTGCTCTTTTCTCTCAGATGTTTTGTGTGGTTGCTGCTTTTCATACTGAAAATCCACTCATCCTCATCACCTACCCACAGCTTTCTGTGTTTACCGCTCTTTCTCAGTTTAACGCTATTTTCTTCACTGGTTTCACACCCGCCACTCTTGTACTTGTTTTGCTTTCCTAATGGCTTTTAGCGATAATACCCCAAGTATGCAGACATTGGTCCGATCAAGATATGGTGGTGTTTTAGTGAAAATGTGTAGTACTTGATGCTGTTGGATCAAACAGTAGTTTGCACTTTGGTCCACACTGGTTTACGATATTGACGGCCTTTGTACTAGATGAAATCATAAGATAAAGTTTCCATTACTCTTTTTGTTTCTCTCTCTCTCTCTTTCTCACTCTCTCTCTCTCTCTCTCTCTCTCGCTCTCTCTCTCTCTCTCTCTCTCTCTCATTTGCTTTCCTCCATCAGGGTGCAGCCACACTCCAGCTCTGCATTTTCCTCATCAACAGTGGCCTCTTCTTCGGCACGCAAGGTCAGACAGCTTCCCCAAGTCCCCGCCAAAAGCAGCAGTGTAGAGCAAGGTACAGTCATTGTCTGCTGACTTGTACTGGTTACTTTTCCAAATTTTCTTTGAGTAAAACTGCAAAATGTGAAATGATGAGCATCATTTTGTTGTGTATCATGTATGTATTAGCTCTTGCTTCAGAGGAGCGAACGCGGCAAATGAAAGTACGTACCTTCCGAACACCAGCTCCCTCCAGTACTAGCCAGGATCTGGAGAGGACGCTCAAGAATAAAAGAGAGGTGAGTGCCGTTTGTTCTCTCTCAGATTAGAATTCATTAACACTACCATTCAAAAGTTTGTGGTTTTTAAAGAGAGAGAAAAATGTCATAAGCTCAACAAGGCTGCATTTATTTGATCAAAAGTACAGTAACAATTGTAATTTATTTGAAAAATTACAATTTTAAATAATTGTTTTCTAATTTTAGAATGTAATTTATTAATTCCTGTAATGGCAAATCTGAATATTCAACAGCCATCACTTCAGTCTTCAGTGTCACGATCCTTCAGAAATCATTCTAATATGCTGAAGAAACAGTTGTAATGCCTATTTTTGTGGAAACCGTGATACATGTTTATTTTTCATTATTCTTTGATAAATGTAAAGTTCAGAAGAACAGCATTTATTTGAAATATAAATCTTTTGTAAAGTAAATGTCTTTTTACTGTCACTTTTAATCAATTTAATGCATCCTTGCTGAATTAAAGTATTGCTTTAAAAGTAACCTATAAAATTGCACTGACTGCAAACCTTTTGAACGATAGAGTATTATCCCATCCAAACTCGTTCAAACTGATTTTAAAATCTAGAATGTTATTTTTTTTTCCTATTTAAATTATACATGCTTTAATTTTTTGTGCATTTCGTTCCACTAGCTTTATAAGGAGCAGCGACGGAGCTGTGACAACGTGTCCCATAAGTCCTCAGACAGTGATGTCAGTGACGTGTCAGCCATCTCTCGCGCCAGCAGTGCCTCGCGGATCAGTAGCACCAGCTACATGTCCATTCAATCAGAACGACCCAGGGGTCGCATTAGGTGAGATGCATGGTGTAGCATCACTCTGGACTGTTGGATTAGATTTGTGAATTTAAATAATATTTTGATTATCACTTGTTAGAGATCCATTTGTAAATGTATGTCATGTATTCATGATTTTTATTATCTCTTTATTTTACGTGGGTGAAAATCTGTTCAAAAATTCCTTGTATGTTCTGTGGAGTGCATATTAGTGGTAATAAGGGTCAATAACAATAGATAGAATCAAGAGACTTATAAAACCAGAGATTTATCTTTATAATGCCTCCATTTCTAAAATAATTTCAACATATTTACAGCATTTTCCCCCTTGAAGTCCACTTATAATTGTTTTATTGCACAAACAGTTGCAAATCAGTTTTAGACAATCATTTTCCACCTTTCTCTCATTTTTGCTGTACCTATACTGAATAAATGTTCACTTATAAACGTGGTGATCAATAGTTAATGTAAACATAATGGTTAGTTTCCATACATTTGTGTTGTAAACATGGAGTATATTTACTAATTAATGGAAAAAGATTTAATATTTTTTGTCATATTTAAATGTCTTATTTCAAATTTTAAATTGTAAAAATGTATGAATATTTCTGTTTTTGCTGTATTTAAAAAAAGTACAACAACCCTAAACATTTGAACAGTAGTGTACATTGTAAATCAAGCACTTTTTTTTTTTTATCAAAATAGCAAAGACAAAATCTGTTTTCCATTATCCCTTTAAATGATTCTCAGTCTCAGTCTTTTCCATGATAGCGTCATTCTCAGATTTTTATGATTTTCGGTAAACTCATGTTGAGGGAAGTGAAAAAAAAGCAGAAAGAGTGCACACAATAATGAAATGCAGAGGGTCGTATTAATGTGAGAATAGTCATTTTCCATTTGTCATTTGGGTTACTGAGAGTCTTCGCTATTTTTCTCCCCACACCAGCCATCATATTCGTCCATCCAGCCGCAGCATGCTGAAGAGTACGAGCGTTAGTGGGGAAATCTACACTCTGGAGCGTACGGATGGCAGTCAGTCAGACACCGCTCTGGGAACACTGGGATCAGGAGGGAAAAAGCGCAGATCCAGCCTTAGTGCACGTGTAGTCGCCATCGTGGGCATTCCCTCCCGCCGCAGCAGGAGCACCTCTCAGCTCAGTCAGACAGGTCAGACACTTCCAACCAATCATATACTCGCACCTTGAAGGGTCCTTTGTGTTTTTTCAGTTGTCTATGCAACAATGGCATATAGTTTGGATGATGATATAGATCAGGTATTGTACCTAATAAAATAAAGTATCCAAGACATGCTGCTCGCTGCTTCACATACCATATAGGGGCTTTGACGAGGCCTTTTGTCCCATTAAAACTCATTGTTTAGATATCACTGTCTGCTAAAGTCACATTGTTTCCTAATGCGGACAGTGGCAGGGTTAAACCTTAAAAGAATTCTGTTTTAAATATAACTGTTATACTCTTTTAAACACCAGAGAAGAGTTACAGGACGCCAATGAGTTTCATTGGCTTAGTTAGTGTAGCCTGAGGTGCCCTCTACTGGTGTAGAAGCTAAAATCAGCTATTTTTATATTTCAGAAATGCTTCAGTAACAATGGAAAGATATTCAGTTGAATGACTTTAGTGTCATCAGGGCCAAAATCAGTAGGGAATTGTCACCAAAATGGAGACTGACAAATTATAATGAGCAATTTCTTTAAAACTGTCCTTTCCATCAGTTCAGACCATTTGCCGGTTGGATGTTTTTTTTTTTTTTTTTTTTTAACAGTCTTCCTGCTTTACTTAGATTGCTATCTCTTATCAGTGTTTCCTCTTTTTCTGGGGTCATCTTTGTCTGGTGGATCTACGTATCAGGTCTCTCTCTACCCTGTTTCTCTTCTTCAACTAGCATGTGTCTTCAGTCTCTGTTAAAGTGTGGGAGCTGAAAGCTCAGGCTGGAAATATGAATGGCAGCATGTTAGCACTGGCAGAAGTTCATTGTGTCAGGTGCAGATCAACCCTGAATTCCTATCAGATGTAATGTAGATAAATACCTTTGAAGTTGGATCTGATATCCTCTAAAATCTCATATTTTAAGCACTGTCTGTTTATAGTTTAATAAATGGACTGCTGAAAAAAGAAACAAATTCAAAAAGGATGGCAAAAGAAGTTTTTTTGTTACCGCTGTCTGCCAAGCGCCTGGATAATATCTTAAAAGGCCCATCAGATGATAAATCAGAAAGAGTTGCAAAGCTGCGATAAATCAGCATTTTAAAGAGCTCCGCTGCTCTGTAACAGCTGTTCCATGCTCTGCCCACTGCACCAGCCTCATCCATTCACAACCATAGCCAAAACTAAAAATAAGATTACCGTAACGCTTTCTAAATCTGTTTACATGATTTAAAGCATTAGGTATTAAGAAATAACAAACAATTCTTTTAAAGCGTGTACTAGTTTTAGTTTGTGGTAATTTATGCATATACTAATATATTTTAAACTTTTTTTTTTTTTTTTAATTGTATAAATCAACATAGTTAATGTATTGCATAAACATGAATTAACAGTATATTTACACTACCATTCAAAAGCTTACTGTTGGTCAGTTTGTTTTACACTCTCCAAGACTACATTTATTTGATTAAAATACAGTAAAAACTAATATTTTAAAGTATAATTTATTCCTTTAATGGCAAAGCTGAATTTTCAGCAGCCATTACATGATCCTTCAGAAAACATTCTAATATGCTGATTTGGTGCTCAAGAAACATTTCTTACTATCAATATTACAAATGGCTCTTAATGGATTAAATAATTAAAAAATATAAATATTATTTTTGTTGACGTTTTTCAGGATTCTTCGATAAATAGATTAGATTCTTTTCAGGATTTATTTGAATGCTGTGTGTCTTACCCTGAAATTGGTGAACAGTAGTTAATAAATTATCATTAACCTAGATTAAGAAATGCTGTAAAAATTGTTGTTATTGTTAGTTCATTTTACCTAATGCATTAATTGATGTTAACAAATTGAATCTTTATACAAAATGTTACCTGGATTACTAACCGTTTCAAAACATAGTCAACACTGTTTTGTCAAAAAAAATCTTAACAGTGATACAGGTCAATGATGACATTTATTATTTAAATAGGGCAATGAATAATGATGACAGTGACATTGATTGCATATGATAGCGACACCAAGTGTTCATATTATGTATTTAATTTATTTCACAGTAACGGGCCAAATTCAGTTCTCTTTTAAAACATCTTGTGGGCCGCCACAGAACAAGTGGTGTAGACACTCCTGCTTTAAGATGTTGTTTGCTAAGAGGGGTCAAAAGACAAGCCGAACTTTAACATACAGATGATCTTAATGTGTTGTATTCAGTAGATTAGTGCTGCTGTTTAGTATTAGTAACTTCAGTTATTTTCTGCTCTGACAGTATTTTTCGGTTTCCTCAAATAATATCAGAGCCATGCAAGTCTGTTAATGACAATCCTTGGACATTTTTTTTTTTTTTGGTCTGTAAATTTTGTCAGAATAAGCCACTGATGGTGGTTTGATGAAAGTGAACACGATGAGTGAAGAGATAAATCTCTCTGCTACATTTTTTACTCAAACAACTGGGATGACAGCACCTCTGTGAGCCACCTAAGTGGTTGACATTTTCAAAGGATCTGTAATCCATCAAAAGGCCATAAATAGTACGGATGATGCCCCATGACGTACAGCAGGAGATGTTACACTCACCAGGGGTGAAGCGCTTCGTATTAGATCGCAATATTTTCTCCTGAGTGACGGCTGTAAGAATAACACACAAAACATCTGGGCACACACACACACGTGAATATAAAACCTTGCAAAAATCAAAGCAAATATGTTCTTTTATTATTTTTTGTATTAGACCTGCAATAATTCAAAAGAAGCCTTCTTTATAGATTCATGGTACTGATAGTAATCATTAAAATTCCCAATACTTAATTATGATTATGAATTATTTTAACCTTTTGACAGCACTAGTATTTTCATTTTAGGTTTCTGCTTTGCAGGTCTTACAGATTCTTTCCCTTGTCCCCCTGATGAAAGCCCTGTGTATTGTAATACTGTTTTTATTCCATCCACAGAAGCAGGCAACAAGAAAGCAAAGGGGTCCAGTCAAATCCAGCGCAGTCAGGAGACGGGAATGGCAGTGGAGTATCCCCGCAACGCCATGGCCCGCCAAGCCAGCCGAGAGTCCACTGATGGCAGCATGAACAGTTACAGCTCTGAGGGCAAGTTAGTATCCAGAGCAGTGTAAACCTTTTTTTTTGCATGCAAACAACTTTGCAGTTCTAACTCACATATTTATATATTTTCTTCACAATTTTGCATCAGTTGATTAGTTGATTAAAAGTGACAGTACCGGTATGTTACAAAAGATTTATATTTCAAATAAATGTTGTTTTCATTAAAGGATCCTTAAAAATGATCACGGTTTCCAAAAATGTATTAAGCAGCACAGGTGTTTTAACATTTATAATAATAAGAAATGTTTCTTGAGCACCAAATCGGTATATTAGAATGATTTCTGAAGGAGCATGTGACACTGAAGTAATGACTGCTTAAAATTCAGCTTTGCTGTCACATGAAAAAATTACATTTAAAAATATTTAAATGGAAGACAGCTCATTTAAATTGTACTATTTTTCACAATAATACTTTAATATATTTTTAATAAAAAAAACAGACTTGTGAGCATAAAAGACTTCTTTTAAAAATGTTGAACGGTAGCATACTGTGTGTATTATGATGTATAATGTCCTAATTTCTGTGATTTTTTTTTTTTTTTTTACCCAAAGCTGACCTGCTTTTGCACTCCTTTTAAAATGTCTAGTCTCTGGTGTTTTTAGGCATTCGCTGCAAACCCATCACTCATACATAAGTGGTCTCTCAACAGGCCGTGTGTCATGTTCATATGAGCTTCTCTTCTAGATTTATTTGGAAAAACCATAAGGATAAGCTAATAGAAACAGTCTGATTTACAGAGCTAATGCTGTGTCCACTACTTTCTCAGCTCCATTTTTGGAGCCAGATGGCAAGCGGTACTCCCCTATAATAATTAAAATATCCATCATCTTCAGAGAGGGGTCTTGGCAAGGTCTGTAGCTCCGCAGAGAACGGCAGCCACGCTTGCTTTTGTGGCTTCAGAGCAGCGGTCGGTCACTGTGTCGCTACACAGAGTGCGACTCTGTGATATAAGGCTTATTTCACGTTAACGTGTTTTAAATAGTCTGAAATCACACGAGGCTGTTCATATGGTAGCACGACACGGGCTGGCACGTCCCTCAGACATTCCTGCTGGAGTTAGGTCATGGAAATTGCGCTGGTCTCAAAGGAAATATTGAGTGTATTAAGAGGGGCCTTAACGTAGGATGGGGTTTACATACCATACACAGCGCAAGTCTGCATTTCACTAGCTTCTGAACTCTATATGAGGGCAGTAGGCTCATTCTGGAATAGCAGATTTCATCCAAATAAACTAAATTGTTTTATAGGTTCTTGTTTGTTTTCATATGTTGGTATCTACTGTACAAAGATTTGTTTTTTAATTTCTATTGATTTATGACAAAAAAGTATTTAAGAACGGCTGAAGATAACAAGAAATGTACCATAATTGCTGCCTTACAGTTGATATCTATCTATTCATTTGTCTATCTGATAACCTGTGTATGTCTCAGTCTGATCTTCTCAGGGATGAGGTTAGGGGCTGACAGCCAGTTCAGTGACTTCCTAGATGGTCTTGGCCCTGCTCAGTTGGTGGGTAGACAAACACTTGCCACGCCTTCTATGGGTAAGTAAACATCTTCATATATGTACTGACTAAAGTCTATCTTGGTTGAATTTGATGCAATGGAAAACTTTAAAGCACTTTGTTTTTTGTTTTGTAGGAGATGTTCAGATTGGACTTATGGACAAGAAAGGGCATCTGGAAGTGGAGGTTATCAGGGCCCGTGGTCTTACACCTAAACCAGGTTCCAAATCGCTGCCGGGTGAGAGTGTGCCAACAATACAAACAATAATTTTCATTAGCAATGTATAAAAGTGAATATAGATCAAAGATTCATTTATATGTCTTCTCCTCATTATGTAAACACTTTTATTTTGTATGTGTAATGAGTAAATTAATCCGTTTTAAGTGCACCAAATTATTTTTTTTTAATGTAAGCATGTAACCATTTATGACCATTCATAAATGGTCAGTAAAATTTTTTAATATAGAATTAATACTTTTATACAGCAAGGATGCATTAAACTGATCAAAAGTGACTGTAAAGACATCACATGAAACTGAAAACTAGAACATTGAAATAGAAACAGTTATTTAAACAGTTATTTTAATTTTTGATTGAATAAATGCAGCCTTGGCCAGTATGAGAGACTTCATAAAAAACAACAACTTTTGAACAGTAGTGTATTTGCAGTTTTTATAGCGCTTGGACTAATGGAAATGTGATTTAAAGTTTATTAATGGAGTGATTACATCTCATAAATTTGATAATTAATACATTGTACTAATTGTAAATATAACTGCCTGAACAACCCTAGTTGAGCACTACATCTGCTCTTCACAGCTCCCTATGTCAAGGTCTATTTGCTGGAAAACGGAGCGTGCAAAGCCAAAAAGAAAACCAAGATTGCACGAAAAACGCTTGATCCCTTGTATCAGCAATCGCTGCTGTTTGAGGAAAGTCCGCAGGGTAAAGTTCTCCAGGTAGGAAGCGAATTGCATTCGTTTGTTTTCAAAATGCCTCCAAAGTCCAACATTTGTGCGTACTGACCACCGAATGTGTCTTCAGGTAATAGTCTGGGGAGATTACGGCCGCATGGACCACAAATGTTTCATGGGAGTCGCCCAGATTCTTTTAGAGGAGCTGGATCTTTCTAGCACAGTGATCGGTTGGTACAAACTGTTTCCCCCTTCGTCATTGGTCGACCCGACGTTAGCTCCTCTCACTCGTCGCGCTTCCCAAACCTCGCTGGACTCTTCAGGGCCGCCGGGCATCAGGTCCTAGTGAACGGACAGGAAACGCACGACCCAGTGGACCAAGGACCCGAGGCAACAATCAGAACCAGAGCGGCAGATAAAGAGACAGATGGACAGAATCATGATCAAAGCTTTGCTGAAGCCTGACAATCACTTCTCTCTTTTACTTTTGATCTTTGGGTTGTAGAGATTTCCTTTGATCCACTCTGCTCCTTTACTGCATGTTTTGTTGCTGAGATGACAATTCGACCCGAATAAAAAAAAAAGAGAAGGAAGGGAGAGGCAGCCGAAGCGTCTGACAGGAAGCGGAGCCCACAGTGGCGCCGGTAGCCTAGATTGCTCTGGTCAGTCAGCGCATTTATTTTCTCACGTGTTGGCGAGAGTGAGAGGACAGCACTGCCCCTCCTCTATATTGCACTTTCAGGAAGTCCCTCTGCTGAAAGACCACAGGTCGAGGGTTAAAGGTCAAGATTTAGTCTTCTCAGAGAGTTTCCTCTCTGCATCACGGATGCTGCATCCGAGGCCCCGCTGTGTGCCGGTCCGGCACGAACTCAGACTCAGATTGTGTGACTGTGGCGTGTGTGTGTGTGCGTGCAAGAGTGTGCGTTTGTGTTTAAGAAGGCAGGGAGACGCCTGAGAACCTTTTAAGTCTGTTTACAGCAGTCGCCACCGACTGCTTTGCCTTTTCACGTTAATGTTGATTTGGTAAATAGGCACACTTTGTAGAATGTGAAAACATGCTTCGTGTTTTCTGACATTTGTGTCATATGAGCTCCACGGAAGACACAAAACCACTTGTATTCGATTCACTGGGACTGTAAGAAGCTGCCACTATCATTTAACAGGAAACATTAGCTCACTAACACGTTCGATTTCCAGGTTTCACGCAATCACAAATCATATCTTACAGGTATTTCCGAGCACTTTTAATTCTATTCCGTTTGGTGAAGGACCTGTACATACCGATATTAGAATTTCTACCCGACTAGAGTTTACATTATTTTAATGCAAGCACAAATGCTTGATTTTTGAACAAAAAAGAGAAAAAGTTCAAGCTTTTGGGGATTAAAAGTAATACAAAAAAAGAGGCCAAAATCGGAAGCTTCCTATTTTTAGCAGTTTGTCATCAGTTTAGTTGATTATAAAACCAATCTCACAGATCCCCCCTGAGCATTTTGAATGTGACAGTGAGACGTTCCAACAAGGGGAACAGATGCCACCAACGAGGGGAACAGCATGAATCTGGAACTGTTCCAAGTTGCATGCACATTTTGTAAAACAAGACAGATGAGAAAAAAAAGAGACTACAATAAGTGTGTGTTAGTTCCACAAACTGTAGGCCAGCTTGTATGTTGCATGTACTTGTACAGTTTGCTTGTACTTGATATAAATAGATTATCAAATAAAACGAAGCCATTCATTCCATGTGTGGGCATTTGGCCGGGTTCAGCCATACACACAGGCCTTATTTTGGGGCTGAATGTCTATAAGAATTTTTGAATTGTTTGATTTCCTTTTCTTTTTCTTTTAACCCTGGATGGATAAATAAGTGCTGTACTGTAGTACTGAGCAAACACAAGGCCCTATTTTATTGAAGATGTTGGTGTTCACTGTAGTCTGTACTACTGTGGGGCTAAAACTAAGGTAGATAATCTGTATAAAAACTAGAGCTATCTGTATATGGAATATAATTATGAAAATCACAATGACTTAGAGATATATCGATATTGAAACAGAGTGTATCAAGTAAACATCACTTACGTACATGCATATATTGTAAATATGAGTCTGCAAAGAAGTTTACTTATATTTACAAAGCGGCCCCATTCAAGTTAATGGATCAGTGCTCTGTCTCTTGGTTCTGCTGAGCGGAAGAAGGGATGCCTCCAAAGTTTTATTTTAGTGATGCCCAATCTGACGAGAGAAATTTGGACCTCTATTGATCTGTTGCGTTACCATAAATGCTCACGAATCCTCATTTCAATGAGAAGTTTACTTTATATGCCTGGTTACGGCAGACTTATTTACTTTGTCAGTATTATTCAAGGATACTGATTGTTTACAGTTCGTGTGTTCCACTGAAACAAAATTGAAAGTATTCACTGCAACATTTCTTGTTTGTACAGCAGACGTGGCTCAAATAATGTGTATGTTTTATATTCAAGAGTTCATTTTTATTATTTACAAATAAAAGACTGTGTGGAAGAAAATGTGTGTACTGATTGTTTTTTATTATTATTATTGTTATATATTTTGCTTTTTTAAATACATGTTACAAGCTTTTAATTTTATTTTACATTTATTATCTATTATCATTTAAAAGGTGTAAGAATATTTGTGTTCTGAATATTTTAACAATTGAAAATGGTAAATTATTCATTTTTACATTTTGCCCATGCCCTCAAACCAAATCAAGGTCTGTCCACCAATGCATCATACTCTAGCTAATCATAATCCAATCTCTCCACCGCGTGGAGACAAATAGCATTACATTGTTCCTTCCTTTTGTTTGGGGTTTATTTCGATTTGTTGGTTTATTTATTTACAGTTGTGCAAGGTCACTGTTTAACAATTGCTAAAAATACTACTTCTATTAGTGCTTCAGATTTCTGGAAATGTGACAATAGACTGTATTGTGTGTTTATATAACCAGTGAGGAGCTGTTCTTATGCCTAATTCAATTATGTAGCTGATTGTAATTTAATGTCTGTTCAGGTGAGCAATAAAAGAAGCCATTCTGAAGTCTAGTGGAACGTGGCCTTAAAGAAAGATGCACTAAATTACTTGTATAATGTTAAGTTTTTATTAGATTTGATGTTACTCCAAATTTTTATTCAGCGTAACACTCACTGCTCCTATTGTAATGCTGATGCACTGGTCAGTAACACAGAACAGGAACCAATATTGTTACTAGGCCATTATATTACACAGATGCATCACCACTGAAAATCAAATCGAGCAGCGACATTTCAGGAAATCATGACGTCATTGTACTGTTAGTTGGATTGTAATAAAACAGTGCGGTTTTTTCATGAACCAAATCATAAATTTAAAACTGAAATCAAAAACAGACCATGATGTTAAACAGAGTAATGAGGAAAGGCAGGTATGTATGTACACTATCCAAAAAAGGGGTACAAAAGCTGTCACTAGTGTGGTATCCTTTCGTAAGGATTTCATATTTCCTTCAAAATGTGAAAAGTACCTTCAAAGGGTGCATATTCTGAGATTTTAAAGGCTTCTGAGATTTTACACAAAGGTTATAAATAGAAATGACAGAGACAGAAAATGAAGACATGAAAGTGCAAACAATAAAGGCTTTAAAACATTAAAATAACGAAAGAGCAGGTATAAATAAAATGCATTTTTCTCATAGAATCAGAATCAAAAATACATCAAAAGAAAAATTAAGGTAAGAAGGGGAATTTGATGAATGTACTAAATTTATAAAATACCTTTGGTTAACTATTTTAATATTATTGATACACTATATTTATTAAATATTTTGAAGCTTTCATTTTTATATTTCAGTTTTCATTTTAATTTTAGTTTACGTTTTAGTCATTTTTCTTCAATTTAAACTAATTTATTTTCAATCATTTAATTTTTTTCATGTTACATTTTTCACATTTTGATTACAAGACAAACATGGCCTATAGGAGCAGGGCACTCTCAATGCCCCTGATGTTTTTTTTTTTTTGTTTTGTTTTTTGGAAAAAGAAAGGGTCAAGAATTTCAGCAGCTGGAAACCAGGTGTGTTTTTGAGACAAGACCTATTTTGGTACACCATGTAGGCTACTGCAGACGGCCCACCTGATGCCGAGAATGTGGTAACACAAGCCGTACCATCGTTCGGGTCCAACAATGTGCGAGCGGTTGAATCTGAACGGCTTTAACAGGAAGAAATAAAAAAGACAGTAAATTACAAGATGATTTGTTACTGAGAAATACATTATATTGCCAAAAGTATTGGGTCACCCCCTTCTAATGAACAGGTTTGACTACTTTAGTAATTTCCATGAGTACAAATCTTAATGTTTAAGCATATAATGATATTCTAGGGAATTGTGTGCATCTAATTATAAAGCAACAATTTGGACAAGACCCTTTTCTATTCTAACATGACAATGCCTCTGTGTATAAGGCAAGGTTCAAAAATAAATGATTGATTTAGTCAGTGTGGAAGAACTTTACTGCTCTGCAGAAAGCCAAGTCCTAATCCAAGCTGAACACCTCTGGTGTGACTTTAAATGCAGATCTTGAGCCAAAAACTCTTTACCAAACACCAATGACTTGTACATATGGGTACAGTCATTTTAGACACTTCCAAAACTGTTGCAACAGAGATGGAAATACAATTTTTAAATACATGAATTATGTTTCCATCTTTGTTGCCACAGTTTTGGAAGTGCCTTTTTCAGTTCTAAAGAAGGGGGTGTCCCAATACGTTTGTCCATATAGTGTATGTACAAGTCATTGGTGTTTGGTAAAGAGTTTTTGGCTCAAGATCTGCATTTAAAGTCACACCAGAGGTGTTCAGCTTGGATTAGGACTTGGCTTTCTGCAGACCAGTAAAGTTCTTCCACACTGACTAAATCAATCATTTCTTTTTGAACCTTGCCTTATACACAGAGGCATTGTCATGTTAGAATAGAAAAGGGTCTTGTCCAAATTGTTGCTTTATAATTAGATGCACACAATTCCCTAGAATATCATTATATGCTTAAACATTAAGATTTGTACTCATGGAAATTACTAAAATAGTCAAACCTGTTCATTAAAAAAGGGGTGACCCAATACTTTTGGCAATATAGTGTATCTGTGTAAGGGAAGCTAACGTGAAAAATTCAGTGTAGGAAGTTGTCGTGGAGTTTCAGATGCTAATTGGGAACATTCCAGCAGCCAGGGGCAAATTTGGTTTAAACTGACATAAAATATCTGCCACATATTGTACTTTGTTGTAATAACTTGCTACTTTAAAATGGTTAAACTGTCTGCATGTTTAGCAAAAAAAAAAGGGAATAATTTGCAGTGATTATGGTGCAGTGATAGCTGGTTGTTACAGTGACCAAGAGAGCTCAACGTGCTGCAAATAGAAAAAAACACCTGCAAATTAAGAAAACAACTTCGTCAATTTTACAACACGCGCTGCAAATGCTCACAACACAAACATATAAAGAAACGCACTGCAAATAGAAAAAAACACCATCAGTTTGACAACACATGCACTGCAAATGCTCACAACACAACCAAACAAAGAAACATAAAATTCTTTATTTGGTTGTGAGCATTTGCAGCGTGTTCTTTATTTGTTTGTGTTGTGAGCATTTGCACCACCTGCTGTCAAACTGATGAAGATGTTTCCTTGATTTGCTGGTGCCTTTTCTATTTGCATGCGTTTTCTGAAGTTAAGTGTATATAATGAAAATATTTTCATAAATACGACACACTATAAATGAAAAAGTAGGCATTATGCAACATTTCAAACACTTGTATGCTATTTTTATAAAATTAAAATTTGTGTAAAAAAAAAAAAACTCAACTTGAGAGTAAAAAAAAGAAAAGAAGAAAAATACACCTGCTTCAAGGCAGTGTTATTTTATCATTGAGGTCCAAGTTTATATTTTAATTTTACTTCAGTTTTAGTATTTTTAGTAATTTTGTCGTTTTTATTTCTATTGTTTTATTTTTTTCTAGGTGTATGTAGATTTCATTTCAGTTTTAGTTATTGTAGTGCATCAAGTTAAACTCTAAATTAAAATAAGGAAAGTTGCTTTAGAAACTTCCTGAAATAGTTGTTAAAGTTATAAGAATCCAGTCTAATAAATGTTTTTGAAGCTCAGACATTTTTCAAAGCTCTGAAATATTTTCACTCATTCATTTTACTCTATTTCATAGAAATAGATTAAATGAGGGCTTACTTTTTTCCATTTACTGTATGTCTGAATATAGTAAATCTCCACCTGTCCTTAAGAGGGCAGAGTTTTGAGGAGACAGTACACACAATCGTTTCCTGTTCTCCTCAAATCTATTCTACAGCGTTATGGCAAAGGATCTTTCTATCCGAGTTGTGCATTTCCAGCATGAATTAAATGTAATGAGATAAAAAGATAAGGTACCACGAAATAATGGTAAAAATCACTTCTTTCTATCGAATCTCCTTCGCGAGTTGCAGGCATGCAAAACATCGCAACAAGTGCAGTCTCACTGGGGAGCAAATTACTCATATGAGTATACTCATACTCAACCAAGCTTTCCGAAACTTTGAATCAATTGAACCAGTTACGATTCACTCACTTGAAACACCATGCGCTAGTGACGCTTACTGGTCAGAACGGTGGTGCAAAAATGTAAAAACTCAGCCCAACATGCATAAAACTCTTCAATTTTGTTAAGGAAAATTTTTGTTTAAATTCTGAAACATTTTGAAACAGTTAGGGATGTAACAAAGCCTTGTTTACTGAAATCACGTGGCAGGTTGATACACGCTCCGAATCACTAGTTCGAAACAAATGATTCAACACTGAATCGTCACTTGAACTCACTGAATCGAACAGAGTGCTTACTGAGTGAATCTTCTGACAGAACTGCAAGTTATCATTACTTTTAGTGATACCCGTTTTAAATGAAAGTTTAAATGAGAGTTGAAGGTTGGACAAGAGTTAAACAATTAACATGGGCTTATAACAAAGTCTGCTGAAGGTATCTACAATGGTTCGCATTCTCTTGTGTGAGCAGGTGAATCAGTCAGCGGTGGACTATGTCAAACAGGCATTCAGTAAGTACATGCATAAACTTAGTGCTGGACTGGTGCAGTGCCAGTCAGCTGTTAATGGAAAGTGTCTGCTTTGCCTGGGAAATGAAACCAGTGCCGTGAAAAGATTTCAAACATTTGATTTATGGCCAGTCTTGCAAATATGTAAAAAGCATATCTTGCGCTCCATTCTTCAAATGAATCTATTGCTAATATTTTAAGTCTCGTTACTCATTTCTCTTTGCCTTGATCCCGATGGCCATATAATCTTCATAGCTTTTTTATGACAGGGGTTATTGGAGAGTTTGTCTGGATTCTCACTATCCCTCACCACTGTGCCATATACTCACATTCTGCAGAAATGTTTCAGCTTGATGGATTGGAGTAGTATGGTGACCATGAGGTGACATGTTCGGTTCACTTAGTTTTTTCGTGGCCACGACATAATAACTTGTGGGAACGTGATATTATGTCGTGGCCACTAGATCTTTTTTTTTTTTTTTAGGCAACGTGGCCTTGAGATGCTATGTCGAGGGAATGACATCCATTTCTCATGGCCATGACTTCTTATGTTGAGGGAAGGAGATATTTTTCTTGTGGCCAGGAGTTTAATGCTAAACAAACCTGCTTGACCATAGTGACCCAGGATTATCAGAAATGGATAAAACATTTATTGACATTAAACATTTAAATAGTATATTATTATTATTACATTAACTAATTAGGTCAAAATTTTTATATTTATTGTTAGGCTATATATACGCTTATTTCCCCTTTTAATTTGTGTATTGCTTTACCTAGTTAACATTTTGTATAATTATGCTAGTATTTGCAGGCCTACCATATATTTTGCAAATACTGTAAATGTCTGACAGTTATGCCAATAAAGTTTTGACTTTATGATTGTATTTATGCCTGTGTGATGATAAATGAGTGTGTTGTGTTTTCATTTACAAATGAAACTATACGTGAATGATTAATTCCTCAACTAAACACTATAGTATTTATAATTATGGTCTATTACTTAGCCTAAATAAAATTAAATATATGTTAAATTTAAACTGCATTCCAGTAAATTTCCAGTCAGCATAATCAAAGCTTTATTGGCATGTCGAGCATTTACAATAGGCTATTATTTACAAAAGTATTCAGAACGTTAAGTAAAGAGATCGAAATGAAGGGAAAAAACAAATATAAACAAATATAAAAATATAACCAATAATAATAATCATTATCATCATCATCATAATATACAAATATTACGGGAAAAAGACAATCAGTTAATGGACTTACAAGACTGTGGGATGAATAAAACTGTTTTCTTGTAGGCCTATTTTATTTTATGCACTTTATGGAACATTTATTCATGATAAACCTAATTTGAATGCTGACTATCCCACGTAATACAGTCCGGTAGCCAAGGCCTATGGTTAATATAATAATTTAATAATGTAATAATTTCTATAATAATTAATATAATATTATAATAATTCAAAATAAAATATTAATGAACCCATCTCTGATAATCCCGGGTTGATATGGTCATGCAGGTTTGTTTACGCATTAAACTCGTGGCCACAAGAAAAATATGTCCTTCCCTCAACATAAGTAGTCGTGGCCACGAGAAATGTATGTCGTTCCCTCAATACGACCACGTCATAATATCACGATCCAACGAGTTAATATAACGTTCCCACAACATATTATCACGTTCCCATGAGTTACTATGTCGTGGCCACGACAAAACTAAGTGAACCGAACATGTCACCTCCCGGTCACCATAGAGTAGGCCCTAACATTTAGAGGCTTTAGTAAACTCCCTGTTAATTCACAGATCTTATGGCCAAACCAAGACTTAGTTTTTACAGTTTAACCTTACATCTAAATCAGTGAATCTGATTTGATTGTGATGTTAATTTGATTGTGATTTCTTATAATTAGTGATATAAACGAGCGCACAGAGTTTGGCATACAATGCTTATATAGGTAGGCCTAAATCATATAAGCTACATGGAACCACACTATTAGAATAATAATAGCGTCAGTGATTTTTATTTTATTTAGGCTATTTTTTAAGCTGTTATGGTTTTTAACTATATTTCACACTTCTGTCAATGCTTTTTAAATGAATAGGATATATTCAAGTCTGTATTAACAGACTCACACCACTAGAGTGTGTTGTTAGCTGTGAATGATTCCTTTTTTGGAGACCTATCCACACAATTATAATAAAAAAAAATATATAGAAATACATTTTTATGGTCATAATAATAATGTCTGAATGACAAAAACAGTACCAGAAAGCTTACCCTCAATAGCAAAATGATTACATTAGGATAACAATGTCCTGTCCATAAGAGTTTATGCTTTAAGTTCATATGTAGACATTTTTACCATCCAAATACAGTTGTAAATTTGAGCTTTGCTTGTTGTACATTTCTTTGTCATATAATAACTTGTAATTCTAAATTACATTGAGCCCAAGTTTGCACTGCCAGGATAACTAAATAAACTCAATAAAAATTATAGTATTTGTATTGTAAACACAATGGTGTTCTTCTTCATTTAGCTTATGCCTTTCTGTTACACTTTTGGCAGTTTTGTTAATGAAAGCTTAAACAGCTTTTGCACAACAAGAAAAGCTCATATGGCATAATTAATATACTTTAACTCTGTTGTTAGTGTGAGAAATAGTACCGATTTTGTATCCGTGCTATTGGCACATTAAGCACAAAATTTAAACTTAAAGACTTTTTAAAAATCATTGTCTAATTTCTCATGCGTGTGAACCAGTTTCTAAAAAGTATGAAACAAGATGCTGATACATGGCCTATTATGTATGTCCAAGCCTGATATGACCTGAAGAATAATGCTGTAACCATATTTGCTGATTTATTTATATGATTATTCATTTAGATATTGTGATCATGTAGAAAGAGATTTGCTCACATGGAAGCAAATTATAGTGACCGTGTTAGATTGTAACACTTCAATGTAAGGTTCCAATGATAATGTTATTCTGGAAGATTTCCCTGAATAACAGAGACAATCAGTGAAGCGCTGAACAGCTGCGTTTGGCATCTTACTTTCTTCCACACACAAACACACACACACAGACACACACACACACACACACACACACGTTTGTTTTTGTGAAAAGTGGGGACATCCCATAGGTGTAATGGTTTTTATACAAACTGTATGTGCTATTGCCCTACACCAACCCTACACCTAACCCTACCCCTTACAGGAAACTTTGTGCTATTTCAGATTTTCAATACACTCCATTCTGTGTGATTTATAAGCGTCTTGAAAAGTGGGGACATGGGGTAATGTCCTGAAAGTCACCTTCTCCTTGTAATACCTATTTCATAGCCTTGTCATTATACAAATGTATGTCCTCATTTGTCACGAAAACGCGCGCGCACACGCACACACACTATTTTATTGACAGTCTCTTTATGTAATGCTTTTGCATTTCTCTTGTATATTATTCAGAATTTCAGTCTTACAGTCTGACATATGGGCTATTATGCTTTGACTTTGTGCCTTGATCTGTGCAGTGTATTTAATGTACTTTATTGGCATGACAAATAATTGTTATTGTTAATGCCAAAGTATTTGAATTAGCCTTCTTTAATAAAAAAGAGTGAGAAACAACGCATAGCCTAACAAGGCAACTGAAAACGAAATGTACACACTAAAAAAATAAATAGAAAGAAAATTTGAATTAATTTTTCTGTATTTATTTTTTATTTTTTTACAGGTGTTTTACCAGTACTTTGAATTTTACACTTCATTGCATTGTGTTTTAGAGTAAACAGAAATGACCGTAAAATTAATGGATAATGTTGTGTGTAATGAGCTGCAGTATATTTTTTCTGTTATTTTGCGGATTTATTTTTTACAGTGTTTAGAGTCAATTAGAAACATTCTTACGAAGGCTAGCTAGACTAATCTAAACAGTTAAATATGTAGAATATAATTAAATAACGTTCACATCATAACACATCATTAAACTGTCTCTGCCGCTTATCGGCGTTTGCATTTTATTTCTTTTCGGATCACGTGATTTGTCTGGCAGCGGCTCCGCTAGATCCGCGGGCTCCGTTATTACCGGATCAGACTGAAGCGTTTTCAGTTGAGCCCTGTTTTGAAACCCAGAAAGACTCAGTTATGCGCTTAAGTTTATCTGTTTGGTGTTTCTATAAAGAGTATTTTGAGGAGAATCTGTTCTGCCACCACAGTGAGTAGAGAACTACCTATTATTAGTTGTAATTTAGACACTTTTGTAAGTCGATTCAAGATGATGTGGGCACAGCGGTGTTAGTTAAATGTTTCTATCAATGATGACAGGGATCCCCAGGCTTAAATAGCTTTGTTTCACTATATTTTTGGAGGAGAATGTCAGCGGTGTCTTCAGAAACATACGTTTTTCACATAAATGTGCTGTCGTTAATCCGAGCCGCTCAGCAGAGAATGAACGCGCAGTTCTCTCTCAGCTCGACATAAATGGGCATGAAGAGGCAGCGGATGGCCATGCCAAAGCACTTGGGAATCAGTCGCGCTTAAATATTAAGTATGAATTATAAAATGACATTTTAAAGAAGGGTCATCAATAAACAGTTTTGGGGTAATACAATTAAACTCGAAACTAAATAAAAACGCGAGCCAGCGAATTATGCGGTTGTTTTAACCTCTTAATCAAAATAAATAGACTATTTAATTAAGCTTGAACCCTCACCCCAACAGCATACATAGCGTATATGTTTTAACCGCTTTTTAAACATTTCAGGAACCACAAAAGTTAGATAACACCAAGAAACGGAAGTCATAAGCCAAAACAAAGACTAGCCTATAGAATACCCCTAAAGGGACTTTGGCCAAAAAAAAAAGAAAAAAGTTATATATCGCAAGTGTGACAAGTAGGCTATTCTAACTTGGGTGATTTAAGCGACAAAATATAATTTCGGTTTCTCAATCAATCTCAATTGACCCCCAAACCCCAAAAACGTTGTAGTTAACACCCCGATTTTAATAAAAAGAAAATTTAGATTAGTGCACTAAATGAGCGTGAGAACTCAAGTAGAATTAGCCTGAGGTGGTAACCATAGCAACAGTACTTGCTTTTACAGTATTTATCGCAAGTAGCCTATATCATGATAAATTTTGTATTTAGGTATTTTAGATTGACCTCGACAGATTGCGGTTCGAAAATTAGCCTGTAGCCTACAAAATGTAATGTATAGCACTACTGACAGAAACTGTCTTAAAAATTACCTGCTTAATTGAAAGTAGCCTAATTTGCGCCCTGAAACGCACGCTTCATAAAACTCATAATTTGCTTGTATTGTTGGTGTTTAAATCCTACATTAGATCTCGTCAGGACATCTGAACTAAAATACAGTAGCCAATGGTTTACAGTAGCCCAGAGAGAGGGAGAGAAATCGAGAGCGCGCGCGGGTGATGCCCTCCCCTCGCCAAATCTCCTCCACTGAGATGGTGACGCTCCTTCAAAACTCCAGTCTCACGGCGGCGGGAGCAGATCGCTTGAGTCATCTGAAGGTTCATAACTTTACCAAATCTTTCATAGCTTATCTGCCAATGAGCTGTATACCTACACTTGTCAGTAGGTGATCCTGTTATATATAACCTTAACGAAAAGATAAAAAGAGAAGAAGAACAATAAAGCACCCAGTGTTTTTACACAGGGAACTGTGAAGCTCGCGTACAGTCTCTTTATATGTGCGCACCGCTGGTGCCAGACGCGCGTTTCCAGCCCGCGCTGGTGATGCGATGCCCCGCAACCACAGCGGCGATGAGGGCGGCACTGGTCTCTGGATGAAGACCTCGCAGCACTATGGCATGAAAGATGTTGAATCTGGTCGTGGGACGATGAACAGCGCGACCAAGACAGTCGACAGCCTGCTGTCGGCGCCGGGCACAACAGGTGCAGGAGGCTCGGAGAACCAGAGGAGAAAGCAGGGCGCCCGGCTGAGCTTGCTGGGGAAACCGCTCACCTACAGCGCGCAGAGCGGCCGGAGAAACGCGCGCTACAGGAAGCTCCAGAACTACCTCTACAATGTCCTGGAGAGACCGCGAGCCTGGGCATTCGTTTACCATGCTTTTGTGTAAGTAAAAATGTTCTTTCCCTTTTTATTGATTAGGCTACATCATGTATGCTCACAACTGGAGTTCACCTGTTACTTAAAGTGACATTTATGCACTTTGCTTTAAAGGTCTCCTTTTCTTTCGAGGAATTGTGTTCGAAATAATTAGCATTTGTATGTCTAAATGTTTTATGACAGGAATATAGGGATGTAGAAAATTGCAATCTGCTGTACAGTGTTTTCATATCATGGTTCATATGCCAGTTATTAAATTTAGCCTACTGCTTATGATCAAAATGTTGATGCAGAATTTACAATCTTTTTCTTCTTCTTCTTCAACTCATGTTTGATGCCATATTCAGTATAACAATAAATAAATAAATAAATAAATAATTCTGGGTTTTAAGAAATGGCTCTAGTTAAGGTGTTTGATTATTGACTTACTATCTAGCAGTGGCCTTTGATAGACTCCGCAGTTTGTCTTTTAAACTCACCAATAAGATCTCAGAGGGTTTGCGTTATGGTGTGTATTTGCCATTACTGTTACTGGGAAATTTATGATAATGGCTTTTCAGATATTTTCTGTAAGCTCCTTGAAAGATGCTCTTTATATGACCCCAGTTTAAAGGGAAATGCATGTACTCTGACATAGTTTCTATGTTCAGATTGGTTGCATCTGTTGACATATTGTTAGAAGCGTTTGTGCAAGGAGGAAGCCGAGCTGTCGGATGGTGAGACTGGAGCGCTGCTCTGTGCTGCAAGACAGGATGTTGTTGTTTTATTTGTGCTGAGAAGACAGCTGAGGTCAGGGAGGTTAAGTTGTTACATCTGCAACGACGCATTGTCCCACACTAGTCAGAAACATCACAGAATCAGCACACTTGGACAGGGCTCATGCTCGAATATGCTATCAGTAGGGGGAAAAAATCAACAGAGGAAGGTAGTGGCTTTTACACGAGTTGCTATTTGGTTGTTATCAGTAATTAGTTTTTGACAAGCTTTAGAACATATTTATTAAGCATTTGTAGCCACTGATTCATATAATTATGTAAATTATGGAATTTGCATAAGTGCATAAGTCAAACTCGGATTGTGTGTGCACGCATACAAGGAAGAAACACTGTGTTAAATACGGTGAGAGTTTTCGTCATGAGAAAGAAGTTAATAAAGAAAATCTTAATCTTATGAGACTATTGGTTTTAAAAGGCTGTGTGAAAGAAGATGTGGGGGACTGTTTGAAGTCAATGAACAATCAATCACAACCACAATCTGTGCCCTGAGCAAACCATATGCTGCTTCTGCTGTTTCCGTCATATACTTTGCAATAAACAGAGTCTACTAAATACAGCACATTATTAACATTATTAGCACATTTGTCTCTTGTGCCAGTATGCTTGAGGGTCAGATAGGACCCGTCACCATATGAACAAATGCCTGATTAATTTCATCATTAATTATGAAGATGCCATTTAGAGCTCGAGCTTGATATCGTTGAAATATGAAATAGCTTATATGTGATGAAAGAGTTCATTTAATGTCATACTTTCTGTTGCTTGATAATTTATTGCTATAAGAAATATTTAAAAATTCCAAAAAATGTGCCATTGAATTAAATTAGCAAGCTATAAACAAATTATTAAAAACACAGAAATAACATTATTGAAATTTACTGAGTGTGAATCTTTTACTATTATGTGTAATGCAACCTATATTTATATTTGTCTAATGCGACCTATAGGGCGTTTTAATTACTAATGTGATTTTCAGTTGTTTCAATTACTTTTATGAATTGATTAGATACTGGAAGGTCTGAAATGATGTTGCCATGTTTTCTGTGTGTTGGATAATCAAATGATACAATTCTACTTTTTACAATTCTACGAGTTTTTCAGCAAGACACCCCAACCTATGTACAATATGTCTAGCGTCCAACGTAGTGCTATACTGTACCATGTGTGAGACTATAACGCACCAGCTTTTTGTTAAGATGACTTTCTGTTCAACAGGTTCTTTAAATGGAAAGTATTTTCAGCGGCCATATCAATTACTCACAGTTGTCTGCTCACCCAGCAAATGTTTTTTTCTTGTTTTTTTTACAGAGCATCAAAGCAAGCTAATTTTTCTTTGTAATGAGCAGATAGCAAAACCACAGCTGAGCGCATTTCATCAAGGTTAAAGCTTCCGTGCCACACTGCCGTATCAATATCAACAAAAAAAATTGTATCGCCTGGGATAATTCTAAACATAACCCTCTCTGATCATCATATTTGACACTCAGATAATATGAGGGGATTTTTCTACTCCCTGTATCCTTTCCGTATATGCATTAACACTGGTTTCACCAACATGAAAACGTTATGCTGCCATCATGAACACTTACATTATTAAAGCCACATTTAGTTTCCCTTATCCCCTCAGAAATCACATGCATTCTTTAAGACTGAAAAAGGGAAATTGCACAGTAGGTGAACGCTGACATAATCATCTGTATCCGTCATGCCATAGTCAGATTCAAGCCCTCTTTGTGTGACTGAGAATTCATCTGGTTTGAGGTAGAAGTTCATTGAGTTCCCCATTCACATTTCCTAACTGCGTTCCATTTAATGGTTGTTGTACAAAACTGCATGGTGTACTTAGATGGCTCAGATTGATTTATTGAGGGTGATTTATACCACACGTTGACCGATGGCTTTGAAATCGTAACAAAATATTTCAAAGTTCCCACCTGTAATGGTCTCCTGCCTCCTATGTAACTCAGAGAGCAATAAAGGGTCTCTTGTTCTCTGAGCACTCAGGAAGGTGCTCTAGTTTGCCACTGACCCGAGTAGACAGGCTGAATGTGATACAAGAGTCAGCCAGCTAACATTAGACATTTTTCTACTTAAGATTTAATCGTTTTCCTTACACTGGAATTCGGAAGGGGAATTAGGAGATGTCAGTCTTTAGTTTCATATTTGCAAAGTAGTGTAAATTTACTGAATCAGTACTACTGACATTAAATACCAATTTCCCAGCACATCTGATTGCATAAACAAGTTTTCTTAGAGTACTATCATTTGTGTTATGCAACAGTTAGTTCAGGTCCTGTAATTTGATTGGCCAAGCTTTTCACACTTTGTATCACTCTTTAAAACCTGGATTTGTGAGAGACAAAGAAACAAAGGAAGGTGATGTTATTCTTGAGCTTTATAGACTGTGATTTCATTTAGGATTAACACACTTGTTTGATGGGGAAGACTATTGATGCACTGGCCACCAAGGCCGGCCAAGTGACTTTCACTCCCACCGTTATTGTAATCGAAGACGCAAGCTGCTATTACCCACGGTTGGAAGATATATGGAAACAGAGTTGGCTCTCGCTTAATGGAAAAAGGTTTTAGACAAACACAAACAGGTTACAGATCTTGAAAAAGTGCAAAGAGGAGGCAATAAACAGGGTGTCATGCCTGTGTTCCAGTGGGACTATGAATAATAGGGGGAAAGGCTTTTGAAAAGGACACTGTTTGATCATGTCAGGGGCGCCTGACACAAGACAGACCTCAAGGAAGAGCTGCAGTCCTCAGACGGGGCACTATATGAGCATGTTGAGTTGCCAGCTGTGCTGAGAGAAAAGCAGCGTGGAACATGGATCCAAGCATTTGGACATTTCTGTCCTACTATGTGTCATCACTGTCGATGAACTAATCTATCATTAAAACCTTCTGTCCTTTGAAAGAAAGGAGTTTTCTTCTGCTTAAATTTTCACTGAAACTGAAGTAGTAGAAAAACACTATTTCTGAAATGTGTTAACAAAACCCACACAGAATAGAGTTCACTACAGTTCAAAGGTTTGGGGTTGGTTCAGTTTTTGGATTGAGCTCCTCCTGAACCTACTTTTGGAACTTCATTTAACGCTTCTGAAATCAGCGCTGAAAGTGTGAAAAAAGGCTGCGTATTCTGATTAGGCCTTCCTATAGGACAGCCACTGCTGATCGAAACTTTCAATAAAAGTAATGTTGGCATTAAGTTTATTAACAGGGAGACCATTAGCCAGTAACTGTTTCTCAAGGCAGCAGAACTACTTTGTCGCTGTAATTGTTTCTCATGATATAGAGGACAAATCAATAGAAAGCCTCATTCGCTACAGTCAACACAAGGACTTTGTGATTACGTTCTGCTGATTTCAAAATTTTAACTGAGTGGTGAATAGTAAAACATCAAAAAGTGGTCTTATATTAGTTGCCCTTGCTGACAGGGGGACTGACTGATGGAGACAGCCGTCTTCTCTTAATAGCAAACCCTGCAACATAAGTAGTCTTTATGGCCGGGCATAACCCAGAGGGGCTTCCCTGCCCAGCAGTGCCCAGGCAAACTGGGCTAAAGAGTAATTGCCTTCCCGGGAAATGCATGGGGGTCTTTCCATTGCTCACTGTTCTTTCTCTTTGATCTTGCCTGTCAGCATGAAGGGGTTCCCCTGATAACGCAGCATTTGGGTATGGACAGGTGTGCCCTGGATTCTGATTTGAAAGCTCTCTGTCTGGTTTCAACTGATTACAACAGCTTATGAATTATAACATTTAGTCAGCATTTTCCTTAGGGTTTTCTGAATAATTTCTCCGGTTTACTTCCCACGCACATGACCATAAAGTTATCTCTATCTGCGTCTGAATTGACGTACTTTAAGTGTACAGTATTTGCTGAACTTGTCATCTTGGTTATTTAGGTATGCAGATATATAGTTGGACTGCATTCTTGGACATATTACATCTGTCATGCTGTCTTTGACGTTTGACCTGTTCTTTGATCTATGATGCACTAACAACAACTGTGAAAATAATTGACTCAGATGTTAAGTACAATTTAAGGAAAAACTTTCTTGGTTCCTATAACACTTAAAATTGAAAGGTCCCCCACCTCAGCTTTATTATATATATATATATTATTTATTTAAAAAATATATATTTTTGAATATAGCTCAACCAGGTGTTTTTTGGCTATATTTGGACATACTACTCATTTAACATACTCAAAAACATACCATTCAAAGGTTTTAGGTCAGTAATATATAATAATAATAATAATAATAAATAATGTTTTCAACATTGATTATAATAATAAAAAAAATGTTTCTTGATCACCAAATCAGCATATTAGAATGGTTTCTGAAGGGCCATGTGACTCTTAAAGACTGGAGTAATGCCTGCTGAAAATTCAGCTTTGGCATCACAGGAATAAGTTACATAGCAAATGGTTATTTTATAATATATAATACCATCTCAAAACATTCAAATGGTAGTATTTAGCAGAGAAGTATTCATTTATGGGGTCTGTCTTCTCTCTGCTTTTGCATCTCCTCAGATGTCTGCAAACCATCATTAGACAAGGATTAAGGAGATTTAGCCTCAATAGAAAAAAAAAATGTGTTTACACACTTTTTGCTCTATTTGGTCGGTTACCCAGGACCATTAACACACAACCATCCATCTTAAAGATGATAAAAATGACCTGTGGTCACTGTTTCTCCTGCATGAATGGGAATCTCAATATTCATGTACATGTTATGCCTTTAGTACATTAAGTGTTAATGGGCCATGATTGCTTTTGATTTGTTTTACCTGCTGATAAAGAACAATATAATATTTAGCTGACTGGAGTTTGTTTATTTAACTCTGTTGAATCAAATGTCAAAATCTCTTCTTGCTGTCGCTGTAGCAAGCTGGGAGGAATTAAAAAGCCATCTCAGCATCATGCACAAATCCTCTTTAATTGTAGTTGAAGGATTCTGCTTTTGTTGTGGCAATTTGGCACGTACCTCCTTTGAAGGGATGCAATAGTGGCGTCTTTGCACATGTGTTAGTGGCTAATGAAATACATTTAACTATGCTAATTTTTCCATATGTCATCAGACACATGCGAAATAACTCATTAAAGCTGCGTCTTGTTCTCATGGGTGATCCATTCGGTGTGCTTTTGGATAATATGAGGCAGCTGAATCTGAATTAGATGGCGTCGTTCTGAAGGATCAGAGATGTTTTGGAACTGTGTCATGTCCCGATACTATCCCCAATCCAATACACTTTCCTGTCTCTCTCGCCACTATATTGTAAATGAAAGTCAAAAGAAATACATTTATAAAATAATTAGATAGGGTTTAGGGCAGTGGTGTGTTCAACCAAATGGTTCATTAGAGTAAACTAAAACCTTGGAGGACTTTTTACCCTAAATGTCATGGCAGTTGGCAGTCGCTCTCAGGCTTGTTCTTTAGTAGTTCCTTACTTGGTTTAGTTCAATGACAGAGAAGGTCACCATGTACCGTAATCCCCTCAGAACCCCGATGACTGCCTACTCCAATTTGGAAGGAGATTGTGTTAAGTCCTACTGTTTACACTATTTCCCTTTAATTGACAATTCGACCTTGTCAATAAAGCGGCATTGGAGAGCTGGAAGATTACGTACTCCTTATTTAGTTCTCTTTTAGCTCAGTCGGTGTTGGGATACTTGTCCTGCTCACTATTGTTAAATAGTTTTGAGAGGGTAGGTGGTCATTTTTCCATGGCAACCAATGTCCAAGCTAGAGCCCAGAGACTTTATTACTGTGTGAAATAAAAAGCATGCTGTTTTGAGCCTGAAGGCTAAAATTGAGGAGTACTTCACTAAATAAATATGACTGCAGGAGCCTAATGTAGAACTACAGGTCTTCCTCATTAAAATCATCTCAAGGCTCTGGAGAAACTGGTTACTGGTTAGCTATTTGTTTGGTTTTCTGGAGTGTATATTTTTATTTCTGGTTCCTAGAGCTTATTATACAATCTGATTTATATGGACAGGTAAATTGGTGTGTATTTCTTTAAATGTTCACCCAGATTGCAGGTTTTGGATTTTGGATTACATCAGTTGGAGCGCTCACACAGTACGCCCATCGCTTGCTTACCTTTTGAAGCATATAACAGTCAAAAATGTAATTTTCCTCCATGCAGCATTTGACATCAAAAATTCAAAGGCAATCTAATATCTAATCAGACTGTCTGACTGCTATAGGCAACTTCCAGGAGTCAATGTGCAGAGCTTTTTATCAGTCAGAACAAGTTACTGAGATTAATTGCATATTCTGCTTTAAAATATGGTTTGAGTTATATTTATGAAATAATTGATACTTAATACATTTGGAAGGACAGAGTTTTCCAGTCCCCCGAACACCCCCCACCCCAAGTCAGTAAGATTATTTTGTATTTAAAGTTTTTGATAGAAGTTTTTTATGCCTCCAAGGTGGCAATTATATAATCAAAAATACAGTAAAAACAGTAATGTTGTGAAAATTATTGCAGTTTAAATAATAATATTAATAATACAAAAATATTCCTGTGATGGCAAAGCTGAATTTTCAGCAGCCATTACTCTACTCTTCAGTATCACATGATCCATGAGAAATCATTCTAATATGCTGAATTGATGCTAAAGTAACATATTATTGTTGAAAACAGTTGTGCTGCTTAAGATTTTTTCAGGAATCTTTGAATAGAAAGTTTAAAAGAACAGCATTTATTTTAAATAAAACCTTTTGTAACTTTATAAATATCTTTACTGACTACAAACTTTGAATGTTAAAAAGAGGAGCAGATACTGAAATGAACAAGTTGTGCATATATTGTCAGCTTTTTGGAGAGTTTGAGTTTAATTTAATTTTTAGGCCCTATGAGTGGAGTGTCCATGCTAGAACTCCCACACTAACATGCTAACAGCTCTCTTACTGCTGCTCTCAGCTCTGAAGAACACCAGGCATTCCTCAAGCTGATAATCTCATACGCCACAGGCCAAACAAAACCAACTCGTATTCGTCTTCTGAAAACGTGGAAGGTTGGAACGACCAAATTCCTTATTCGATAAGATGTGACCTCTCCAGCAAAACTCTGTTACTCCCTTACAGCCTCTTTTCTGGAGTGTGGTCAGAGATATAACCAACATTACAGCTCCCAGTAAATGTACTAAATAACAGCAGCACAAACCGTACAGCAACTGTATTGACACAAACATACATTTTCTGTTTGTGCAAATTTCACTGTAGCCATTGTGCACGTGGTTCACCAACGAGTAAAATATGTTTCTGTGTTCTGTCAGAAAATGAGCCTGTTGCTATTGCACCTGGAAGGCACGTCTGTCTTGACAACCCAAGCCCATGTCTCATTTACAATTAAAATGAAAATAATAAATTAATTTAATAATATTTTTTTATGCAGTGGATTGACAGTCCTAGTATAAAGTTACTATATAGAGCCTAAATTAATAATTGTTTGGATAAACAAAAGGAAACATTCTTTTTTTTTTTTCCAAAAGATGCATTAGATCAACATCAAAGCAGAAAATAATGTAAACACAATGCTCTCTGTTTGCTATATAACCCTTATAGAAGATCTGAAAGGTTCTTCATTCTTACATTAAATTCAAACATACAAAAGTCAAGGCTTTTAAACTAGATTGCTTTTTTTTCTTCCAAGGTTCAGTCTAGAGAAGAGCCTTTTCCATTGTGTGGTCAAAGAAAGCCTGACATGATACCTGATAAATGAAGTTTGAGTAGCCGCTTTCTCCAAAAGAGCTTCATCCCATGCGTGGGAATTAGCAGCGTTGACAAAACCTGACAGCTGTTTGTTGTAGTGACAACAGCGTCCTCACATGTGCACATATGCGTGAGAGTTGTTTGTTGGCCCCAAAGGGCAAAAGTTGTTAAATGTCAGAAGAGTACAGTATGCTACTGTGCATATGTAGACCAGAGAGTCAGTAGATGCTAGTTAAACTCCAGTCCGCTCAGTGATGCTTTTAGTCTTGGCTCTTAGTTCTTTTGCACTTTTCCAGCCACATTGTTTTGGAGACAGACAAAATTGCGTTTTGGAGATTTGGATTTGTTGAAATAATTTATGTTTGTTTGGCTCTGGGGTGGATTGTGAAATAGAATTATTGTTCTTGGCAGTTTCACGTGAACTGGAAAACTGAGCATCGTAATGCGTTTATTGGAATATTTCTTTAATTATTTTTTATGAGATATTTATATATGTAACTTTTATTTACTCATAATCCCTGCAGTTTGAGGCACTCTGTATCTGTTTTCTGCATCTTGCTGGACCTGGGTACTCTCATTGTACCACAGGAACTTCACATTCCTCCTGCTGTTTGTGTTGGGACAGCATTAGGTTCTGCAAGGAGCTCGCCATGCACTCAAATCCTTATTTGTGGTTCCCAGTCTGATTGACAGACCACCCAGTCCACAGAGCAAGCTTTCAGTTAAGGACACAGTCATGACCCCAGGCCTGATTCCAGTTCCCGGTGCAAGGCAGTGAGTTTCCATGAGGAAAACACAATTTCAACTTTTTGAAAATAGTCAAAACTTTCGACTGTTGACTTGAAAGAAATGCAAAGCAACAAAGCCAAATTGAAGGGGTCTTTAACAGTATTTGGATGAGATTCGATGTTTGAGTTACAATTATTAACAAAATATCTGCAATGTCAGACAGGATTGGGATCTTTGTAAGTTTACATACTTACGTTGGATACAAGTGTTTTTTGTCTAGATGTGGGCGCTACAGAAGCTGACATGCGTGATGAATTGGTTGACATTTTATTATACATTTTTATTAACACTTTACATAAAATGCATTTTTATTAAAATAAATGATTTAATATATTATTTGTGTTGCATTAAACTGACAGCCCTAGTATATGGATATTAGAAAGAGCAGCCAAAATTTAAGTCCATTCAAAACAACATTGAATTCAGAATCATTCTTATTTGTTTCAAAAGACGTATTTCATGAAAAATCTACATCAAAACAGGACATAATGTAAAAAAAAAACTATTTCACATGAGTGTCTTGAAGACTTGATAGAATTATGATGTTATGTATATTCTCAGACCAAATTGTCTTTTTAGATTGGATAACACGCCAGCAGTTCAGCGACCATCAATTGTTATTTTACCCAGAAAGCTGACAAAAGGGTCTTAATCCATAATGAAGCACCAGACAGCACAATCGTAAATATAACTTTAGTTAGGATATTTGAAAAAACGGTCAAATGAGCAGCAGCGTGAAAAATGATACACCACAATCACAGATGTTTCTGTCCTGAAGAGATTAGATTTCTCTGTGGATGCTGAAAAACAGCAGGTAATTTACTCTGTAATTTTAGGTTGTTGGAGGAAGAACACTGATGTGCTTGATTCAGACGGGATTAAAATCAGTACATCTGTGAGACTCAAATTTACCTAACCTCCTCAGGGAAAATGAGTTGCTCCTCCTTCCTCTTCCTTATTTCCTTGATGATATCTGACATTCATCTTGTTCTCAGACAGAATACTGTTTACTTAGGTATGTGGAAAAGAGACTTAGAAAAGCAGAAGAAAGCACATTTAAAGGGACAGAGGAAACGTAAATCCATTAAAGCAGGTACCTAAAATCATATAAAAGCCAAAGCCAGGTGAGAGGATGCGTAACTGGCACTGAGCAGACACAGCACATGCTGCCATCCTTCCTGACTCTACCCACGTAGGAAAACAGGAAACCAGAAGACACTCTCCAGCAAAGGCATCTTTGGCCACACGTCACAGCACTCTGTGTCCCAAGGCACTCTGTGATTGAGTGGGATGCTGTGCATTCTCACCATGCCAAATGTTAGGTTCAGCTTAATCCACTGAAGAAGTTGCTATCCAAAGATATGTCTTAAGCACGGAATTGAATGTGGTGTTGTTTTTTGCTTTTGTAATGTTGAACCGGTGCTCACCAGAGTTCAAAAAATGCTTTCACATCAACCAAACTTACTGAACTCTGATGTCAAATTGACTGGGGTAAAAGAGTACTTTTCATCTTGTATAGTATAGTGGTACCCTACTGGTTATTGTCCAAGATCAGAGATATTTTATTTTTATTATTATTGGATATGCTTATTTACCCTATTTTTACATTCAGATCGCCTTTGCTGTCATCTAACATGATTACATTTAGGCCATGCAAGACAAGTTTATTTAGTACATTATACCCAATTCAAATTGATTTAGATAAATTTATTAAAAATGTATTGTAAAAGGTACATACAAAATAAATGATAACAATAAAAACAAATAAAAAAATTGAAATCTATTAAAAAATTAAAAATAAAAAGACTATACAGAAATACAATGATACAGTGCACCCTAACAAGAAAATAATTTTAATAATTGTCTTTAACTAAAATCCATATTTGTCTTGATTGGGAAATATCTGTTGGTATGCGTATATGTGTTTTATACTTTATATAGAGTTATTTTGTTAATCTGATATCTATTAGTTCATCTGACATCTATTACTCATAAGCCAGTGTGTGTAAACATAAATTACTAACTGTTTTGATAAATAATTTTGTTTCTGTGCCATTATGTTTGCATGGGGTGGCAGACCACCTGTGCTAGAAGCACTGTGGTGTTAATTGGGATGGCAGATGGAAGGATTCACATGGTGGCTGTTTTTTTGTGAACCTCTGATTTCTTAGCATGTTATCTCTCTACAATACAACTCTAGAGCCTTTAGAAGCCTCTGAACCTTTACTGACATAAGAGAGGCATTACCTTAACAAAATTCTACTAAAGCACATTAATGCCTGTTGCATCAGTACACAGAACAGTGTTACTGTAGACTTTCAAAACATTTGCTGGGATCAAAGGCAAAGCCCTAGCACTGTATTTGCTCTGAAAAAAAGAAGTTCTCTGGGCAAAGGATTCTTGTGCTGTTTGCCGCACTTGTTATGACACTTAACTTCACAAGATGTGAGTTTTATTTGAATGATTATTTTTACAGCTCTGTAGGGCTCTTCAATAAGCTGTGAAGCTGGAAATTTAGAGCCAACAGAGGGAGGGTATGTTTTGCGGGCCGGTCTATAAGTCTCTGTAGAATAAACAGTAGATTGGCTGTTTAGTTGCTGGCCACTTTCTGAAGCGGCACGATGGTCCGGTGTTATTAGGCACCTGCCACATCCAGCGCAACCTCTCAGGTTTGTATGATTAGGCTCCTCCAATAGTGCAAACAAACTCTTCGTTGTTTATGATATGTTACTGTAATATTTGTGAGCGTATGTGTGCAGGTCTGATGGGTTTTAAGTATTGCCACATCATCACAAAATGTTTGTACCCTTATATTTATATTTGTGTGATTGATTGAGTTGCGACTTGCACCGTTACTGGATGCTCCAGCTATAAGCACCTTTTATACATGCTTTATGCTTATACACACTCTCTCGCTGTAGTTTTTTAGCCTAGTTGTCATTGGCATTTGTAAACCAAATGGGTAAACCACTGGCTCTCTGACCATTCTGCGATAGAGCAATGGTCTCATGATGTCTAGCTAAAATGTTGATTATGAATAGTGAGCAATTAAAACTTTATGTATCAGTGTTTTCATAACTGTCATGTTGTTTTTCTTTTTTGACAGTATAAGTGAAAGTTGAATCACATGGCTGTGTTTTGACCCATTGACAGAGTAACGTCAGAGCCCTTTCCCCATAGGAGCCTTCAAGAGAAGTAACTAAAGCTGTTCTGTTTGAATGGAGGGCAATAGAGGAGATGTCTCGCAATGCTAAACTGTTTAAAGGTGACAGTAAATGTATTTATAATATTACAAAATATTTCTATTTTTAAAAAAAAGAAAAGAAAAACGGAAAAACTTCAACATTAATATTAATAAGACATGTTTCCTGAGCACCAAATCAGCATATTATAATGATTTCTGAAGGATCATGTGACACTGAAGACTGGAGTAATGGCTGCTGAAAATTTAGCTTAATTTGCCATCACTGGAATAAATTACATTTGAAACTGGAAACAATTTTAAATTGTAATAATATTTCACACTATTACTGTTTTTATTGCATTTCTGATCAAATAAATGCAGCCTCGGTGAACATAAGATTACCAGTTTTCAATGAAGAACCACCATTTGGAAGTATGATTGACTTACAAGGTGCACATGACCTGAAGGTGAGCTTACAGATGTTAAAAACGTCTCTTTAAAATTAGCACATCTCTATAAGTGTGAACGATTACAGGCTTTTTTCAGGCCTCATGAATCAATGTTTAATGCTGCTCTTGTTGGATTCTTTTAGTTGTAATATTGACAGCTCCACAAAAATTTTAGCACCAAAAAAGTTAGATTAAGAAATAAAATATAAGAAAATATTTTTTATTTTTACTTTCCCAATTATGAATTAAGCATGGCAGATAGTTTTATAAAGCATAACATTAATTTCTGAAAAAATTAAAATGTTGAAATATGGAGTCTTACGTCCCTTGTTAATTATGTGTTATTTTTGTCTAGGAATATCATTGGACGCGACAAAAATAATTAACATGTGCGTGTATTAAGGTGGTAAAAGGAAAAGACAACAAACCGCTTATTAATCACGATGTTTACTTTTCTTTAAATGCAATAAAGTGAAATAAAGCAATCCAATAATGAACATTATTTACAATATTTACAACTCAACTAGTAGGCTAAATCAACAAACACTCTGGTGGAGAGGAAGGAGCGAGAGAGAGGTGCTTAAATAAAAAAACTCAACAAATCAAAACCCAACTAACTAAATATTAACCCAAAATAAACTAACTACCAACAAAAGATGCAGAAAAGAATATCTTCAGCGTAAAGGATGCCATTACTAAACTATACTCGCTAGCAAAGCAAAACATACATATAAGCACCATCTCCTAAGCCTAGTGCGTCTATACAGTAAAACTACGTGATGGAAATGTAGGTCGCGACCTGCTTACCTGTCTCACAACCCCTCCAACCAATACACACAGCGTTCGTGATGAAGGAGAAGTTTCACAGGAGCAGCGTTTGGTATTACACATGTATCGAATTCACAGACTAGTCACAGGAACCGTATTGCAAACATTTGATATCACACATGTATCAAACGCACAAAACTACAAGAACAAAACAAAGAGAACTGATAGCACTGCAAAACAACAAACCAGGACTTAACATCAATCAGTCTCTCAGACTGGTCTCTTGCAAGAGAGCCCTCTCCCAGCCCAGACTTCCCGACATTGAAGTTAGAACAGCTGTTAAATTGAACATGATGAACAGCGTTTGGCGGCGCGATCCCATACATCAGTGTCGTACGTCAGCCGACTGACAGGTAGATCCTCCAATCAGATTTCACACCTGAAAAAAGACAGAGTACACACAAAAATACACATATGCAATAACATATGCAGAAACGAACTTAACGTAGCACAGTATACGTAACACCCACCCCCTTAAGACGAAACACAAAGCAACTTTTAAGCTCTCGATAAAGTGTCGGCAACAATGTTTTCTGAGCCTTTTTTATGCTTTATGATTAAGTTATAATTCTGTACAATCAACGACCAACGCATAAGACGTTGATTGTGATTGTACATTCTGGACAAAAACACCAGGGGATTGTGGTCGGTGTACACTATAACAGGCAAAAAGGATGAACCCACATGAACGTCAAAAAACTGTAATGCCAAAATCAGACCTAAAGCTTCCTTCTCAATGGTAGAATAATTTTGTTGATGTCGATTGAATTTTCAAGAAAAGTAGCAAACTCGGTGCTCAAAACCAACATCATCTTCTTGAATGAGAACAGCCCCATACCTACAGCACTAGCATCCACTTCCAATTTAAACGAACGTGTGAAATCAGGGGCTGCGAGAATAGGCACACTAGTCAGCAACAGCTTTACGCTATCAGAAGCATGTTGACATGCATCAGTCTAAATAAAAGCATTTGCTGGACTTAACAAGCTGGTCAAAGGATATACTACAGTAGAGAAGTTTCGGCAGAAATTTCTTTGTTAGCCAGCCATTCCTAAAAACCGACGTAGCTCTCATCTGGTCGTTGGAATCGGAAAGTCAACAATAGCGGATACTTTGGCACTAACAGGACAGACCTGACCTTGACCTACTTCTTTACCCAAATAGGTGATCGTCGCTTTACCAAATTCACATTTAGCCAAATTAATTGTCAGTGAAGCATTAGCTAACCTTTCAAAAACTGTCCAAAGATCAGTCAAATGCTCAGACCAAGTAGAAGAATAGATCACTAGGTCATCCAGGTACACATTACAATTTTGTACTCCTGACAATACAATATTTACAAGGCGTTGGAAAGTTGCTGGGGCATTTCGTAACCCAAACGCCATTACCCTGTACTGTAGGAAATTATCTGGAGTAACAAAAGCTGAAATGTCCACTGCACGAGTGGTCAATGGCACTTGCAAATACCCTTTCAGCAAATCGAATTTCATCACAAACTTAGCAGAACCTAGGTTATCGATACAGTCCCCCATCCTAGGAAGAGGATAGCTATCAGGTACAGTCACAGAATTTACTTTTCGGTAATCTGTGCAAAACCGATATGTACCGTCAGGCTTTGGGACGAGCATGCAAGGAGAACTCCATGGACTATAACTAGGTTCAGCTAGGTTATTCTTCAGCAAATAATCAACCTCACCCTTCATCACAAAGCGTTTAATACTATTCACTCGGTAAGCGTGTTGCTTAATAGCAGAATCACATGTCACTTGGATATCATGTTGTAATACATGCGTTTGCATCAGCACATCAAAGAATAGCATGGGAAATTCTTGAATTAATCTCATAACATCCTGTTTCTGTGATTCAGACGAATTACCAAGATTTTCTGGCAAATATTTAAAAATTTCCGAATTCGAAAGTCTTCCACACGTTGACAAAATCATTACGAAATGTAACACCATCATCAGTATCACACTCACCCAGGGATGGCAGCAACACCTCACTATTCACTGCAGTAGAGTCAGGCACAGCAGTAACAGCGGCAGCTAAAACCTCAGCAGAAACAACAACAGACCTTTCTTTTTCTTTCGAAACTTCCTCCGATGTTTTTCAAGAACAATATAACTTCAGCATATTAATATGACACGTTCGAAACTTTTTTTTTCGTTCAGGTGTGTGTATCACAAAATCAGTCTCGCTCAGTTTCTTTGATGCCTTGTACGGACCTGAGAAACGAGCAGTCAGAACCGAACCAGGTACTGGTAACAGACCTAAAACCTCATCATACAGTACAAGATTTCCTCCCAACAACATGATATTATAGTCGATGTTTTACCTTTTAGACCTCCTAAAATAAACTTAAACAGAACACAGATGAAATTTTGCATATGCATATACTTTCAGTTCCATTCTCCCTCGTTCACATGCATATGTATGAATGGAAGTGAACACAGAGTCTAGGGTGACCACACCTTTAAATCCCCCATTATATTTGTGGCATCTGTGCTACATTTTGAATTTGTCCTTTTATGATAGCACTCATTTCAGTTTGTAAACGTGCATAAATTGTAGATTGAATTTACATAAAAATCTTTTTAAAAATTTGTGGATGTTGTAGACTTTCTTGGGAATAACTTCGATTTAAGCGCCTAGCTTATTTTTTTTATTTAGTTGCTTGATATTGAACACTATTCTTGGAGAATAAAGTTTTTTAGCAGAGTGTTTTAACAGTTTCCATTAAAACAGAGCTATGATGTAGAAGCCCTCTTCACAGCAGATGTATCATGTAGGATCATGGAAAGTTCAAAGCTTACAGTACATCAACAGTGTGTTCGTTCACTTTTTAATGAAATGCAATATGAGATGTACCACAAGGGAAGATGTTAGAAGTTAGCAGTGTCGAGAAAATATAATATACCCTCCAAAGGGTCTTGTATCTTGTTTTAAGACCTTGTAAATGATCCACAGGGTTCAATTAGAGTGTTAGTCATACAGTATGTCACACTTTCTGATTACTTTGATACACGATCAGCTCCTTAAGAATTAGACTGCAGATTGTCAAAGGACATAGTCACTTGATGAATTTATCCAGAAGTTAAACGCCTCACACAGGTTCAAACTGTTTTTACCTTGTTTAAACCTTAACCAATTGAGTGTTCACCTGTGAATTGGATCAGTAGCTTAACATCTGATAAAAGATCACAGATACCCAGTGGCTTTTCTCTCATCTTTTTCCCCCCCAGTCTGTTCCCGCTATCTTTTTGTCTTTTTCATGTTTGTGGGTGTTTCTGGTCCATATGTGGTGTTTTCTAGCCAGCATATATTACTCTGCCATCTGGATTGGAGATACAAGCCTGTTAAACCTTCTTATGAACACACCCCCATTTAGACTCCATCAGCTAACAAGCTTTCACAATTAGTCATGTCATTAGAGAATTTGTGAACCCTGAGCTGTTTAACTTTCTTTTTTTTTTTTTCAAAATGGCTTTGGAGAGCTTAAATGTTTTGAATATTTAATGAATTCAAATGTTCTGTGTGTGTATGTGTGTATTCTTACTAGGGCTGCACGATAAATCACATGCGATTGTCATGCGCATTGTCATCTGTGTATTAAGTGTCGCTCCATCTGAAAGCACGTGATGGAGCTTTACTACTAATCACAGAACCTGCTTTACTGATAAGATGCGCATCACAGTTGCATGCGATTTATCGTGCAGCCCTAATTCTTACCAAGAATGTAATGTTTGTCTTAAAGAATTTTATTATCTCGTCTGCTTTTTCTCATTACTTTATTGTAGAGAGCCCAGAAATAGCATTTTGTTTTGTTTTGCAACAATTCTAACATGTTTTACAGTTTGTGGTCTGTCCTATTAAAGCATTTCCTGAAGTGTCACTGACAATCTTGTTTTCAGACCAACACATCTGAAAGGCATAAAAACAGGCGTTTTTGTGGAGTTGCGTGTGCTACTTTAAGTGATACTTCTTGGTAAAATAATACAAGCCATTTTCGAAGTACTATATAAACCAGTTAACCCGACACACAAATGTTTTGGCAAACTGGTGGCTACTTTGTATGAATTTGCACAAATTTATTCATGTTTTTGAATGATCTGCTTAGGCCTAACTGATGGTTTGGTAAAACTGAAAATCGACCGAATTCATACAAAATTTGCACAAAACGTTTTCTCTTGAGATCAGGTTGGTTAGTCAGTTGAAGATACAAATGTATAAAACAGATATTTACAGCATTTTAATACAGTTTCAGGCTCTCGCTAGTTGCCATATTATATTGTAGTCCACATATTTGTTGCCTCTTTTATGTGGTGATTTTGTCTTCATAAAATGTTTTATCATTCTCTGTTTTGTTGGACTCAAACAATGACAAATGTATGTTTGACAGCATTAAAGAAAATGAACTCAGAAGGATTTTTTTCCCGTCTTGAAGTAATTGCAGGATTTTGTGTGCGGTGGCCAGGCCATAAAGCTGCAATGCTTTTATCCCCTTCTCTCTGGCAGCCAGAGAAAAACTATGTCATGTTCTCATTCTCTCTTTCCATTATAAATCACTTCTTTTATTTTCATAATTAAGAAAAGGGCACAAGCTAATAGTATAAAGTAAACAGAAAGCGCCACATTGCCTTTAGCGCAGCTGTCTTCTAATCCTCTCTCTAATTGAAATTCAATTACAGAATGAGATCAAAACCTTCCCGTTGAAAGCAGCCCTCTGCACTATGTCTTGTCACTATTAGCTGTGCCTTTCAAACAGTCAGAAGACTGAATCAGAGCCACAGGCTCGAATGCTACAATTCTGGAGTTATATGCTTCATCCAGTCCAGTTTTATGTGCATCTCTGTGCAGAATATATTGTCACGTTCTAGACGAACAAAAAACATCAAATGTCTCGACACATTAGGGCATTTTTCTTGCTGTGATTCAATACACAGCTCAGTGTATGGAAACCCTCATTAACAAATCATAATGGCCCTTAGCAATGAAAGGCCACGCCATTTGTTTCCAGTATGACGTTGCCCCTAATTAATAGAATCTCCTCTCTCCTGGATCATTATAGTTTCTAAATATTAATGTATTTGTTTTCAGTTTATTTTCTGTTATCATTTTGTTATTGTAGTTAGTATTATAGTATTTAAAGTCCGTGTAAAGAGAATTCTGAGAATTGTTTCTAAACACATCACAAATGTTAGATATTTATCGCTGAAACACATTAGAAAGACTCTTAACTATGTAGTACTGAATTGTGGAGTTAAATTGTTAAACAGTTTTTCACCAATTCTGTGTTCAGGATTTATTGGGCGGGGCTAAAACAGTGGCTCGATGACGCAATGGAGCCACCGAGCATGGCCCCGCCCCTAACACTATAATAACTATGTTGAGAGGTCAAGTTCTTAGTTCGTCTTTTTGAATGTCTGTGATGTTAGATATACAGATTCTAGGCAGGGACGGTTCTAGGGTGAATGGATACCTGGGTCTTAGCCGTGAGACATCAATATGTGGCAGAATACATACAATTTAAAAACATGGAGCGTTCACAATTCGCATCTAAAAACGCATGGAAACGCGAGCTTTACCGCTTTCTCTTCTTTCAAAGTGCACCGGAGCTTGTGCTCTCGTGGTGTTTGCCGTTGCTAAGCAATGCTAAGCATTTTAATACTCTCCTCCCATAAATTTTGTGTCTGAAAAGGAAAATCCTACAAATGCATATTCAATAAGGTCAGGCACAAAAATAACTCTCCACACCTTTTCAGAGCTAATTCTTCACTGCACGTCTGTTGTAAATCCTGACAGTAATATTTTAATGTCAAAAGACAGATTGTGCTGGCGCAAGCTGTAAGTAAATCTGGCCCTTGATTTTTTCAGTATAGTCAAAATGGCCACTTTCTGTGAGATCAGGTTGGTCTACCAGCCTTCAAATCTTTTGTTTAAGCATCCCAATCAGCCCATCTCAAACAGCATTTCCCAAAGGTTTTGAGCCTGGATCATCTGTTTGCTCAACAAAAGTGTTCGCACGTTTTTGCGTTTTTGGTTTGCTAAAGGACACTTTCCTTTTGGGCCTAGTTAGACTTGCTATGTTGTAATTGCTCTGCATTCGAGCATTCAATTCAAGGCCAGAGGTGACTGCCAGTGTTATTTTTCAAGGATGAGAATCATAGTGCCCTTTGGCCACACTCATATACATGCCACGTTTTTGTCCTTGAACGAAGCCACGAACATCTTCACTGTCATGGTTGTCTTGGAAACAGGATATTAAAGTCTATAGATGAGTAATAAAGCAGTTCCCTATCGCCATGAATACGTGCCAGCACCCTCACGCTTACTTGATGTAATGAAATGACTTTGACTAGAAACACATTTTTCCGTTTGTATCACAATCAATTCATGCTTTGCCTCCTTCCCCCGTTCTGCGCAGAGAAAACAACACGCATCAACCGGGATCCTTCATCATACCTTCTGATAACATAATCAGACAGGCTTTAAGTCATGTAATACAGTAGCTGTATCTGATATGCAGCACTTAGGCTCACATCACATCTGCTGACTAGAGCACACATCACTGGGTGTGTCCATGGAAACTGATCCCATCACATCTATCAAGAGAGCGGCCACGGGCACAGAGGTGTCTGCCCATTCAAAGAGATTCTAGAATGTTTTCGCAATTTTTTTTGTGTGTTCTCACCTGGAACGTAATGTTCATATTAAGGTTTTTTTTTTCTTCATTCAGAGAGCAAAGATCAAAATAGCATTTTGTATTGTTTTGCAACAATTGTGGCATGTTTTACAGTATGTAGTCATATTAAAGGGGTTGTGAACTGAGAAATCATCAATATCATTTGATATATAAGAGGTCCTTGTACTATAAAAACATTCTGTAAGTTTTAGAACACAAAACTTTCTCGTTAGTCTAAAAACAGTTCATATTGAAGCCAATCTGCCAAAATTAGAGGTTGTGGAATGTGCCACTTTATGACGTAATAGTGTGGCCAAACACCACATCCAAAGAAGTAGATCAATGCCTGCTTCCACATCACTGCCTGTTTAGCACCGCCCACTGATTCGCAGAACATTGGTAAATGACAAGAGCGGCAAAGCAGGTCTATGCAGAAACCAAACAATACACTTTATTTGATGAACTTTATTATTAATGAAGTGTCATTTTATTGCGGATTTGTTTACAAACAAAGCACAATTCGACACAGGATTTTCAGAAAGATTGAAAATAAAAGACGATGCTATGCCGACTATATTGGATACGATGTTGCACCACACAAGTGTGAGTAACTGTTTTTATTACATGATCACTATTGGTTAGTCTGTTGTTACAGATCGTTTGATGTGTATTAAGTATGCGTTTTTAACCTAAAATACAGCAGCGTCCATCTATGAGGATTGTACACTGTCAAACAAACATGACTGTTAGCCAATCATAGCAGTGGGCATTTACTTCCGAGTCTACAATCTGCCACGCCTATTCAAACAGAGCGTTCTGATGAGGGGGGTTAAAAATAGGACTGAAAATAGCCGATTACTTCTAAATTATTAAGTGTTTGATGTAAAAATCTTGATAACATTATAAGTGGACCTCAGAGAACAGAACAAAATAAAAAACAAAGGCAGTTCATGACCCTTTAAAACCATTTCCTGAAGCTTGCCAGATTGTCACTTATTTGCTGACAAATTTATTTTGAGACCAACACCTCTGAAAGGCATAGAAAGAGGAATTGTATGGAGTTGTTTATGTGAAACTGTTTGGTGAGATTGTCAAAAGTGTAAACCAGTTAGTTCAACAAACTCAAACAAATTTAAGGATTGGGTTAGGGGTGAGCTTCATGCTTTTTCCAAATTAAAATTCATGTAATCTCATTAAATAGTTATGTTTTCTCATGAGATCTGGTTAGTTGTTAAAGACACAAGTGTTTAAAACAGGTGTTCACAGCTTTTTAATACTCGCGGCCCTTGTGTGATTAATAGTTTGCCATTCTGATGATACAGTCTCACTATTTGCTGTGTCATTTAACATTGTAAACACTTAGCTGTGAGTGTCAAACTTTTGTCTCTTCAGAGTGGGTTTTCAGAATCTTAATGCTTTTGTGAGTTTTAATGTTTAATCAGTTTTAATATTTATGCACTCTTGCCTAGAACATAATGTTCGTGTTGAAAAAGGTTTGATCCCCAGGGTGTCTCATTCGCTGGTCATGTGGTTGTTCTGGCATCTAGAGTAGTGCTGCCATTCATGCATGTCACATCTGTGCTTCTGGATCAATAACTCACACACTCTTCGGTTTGTCCCTCATTGCTCTTGCACCGAAGTCTCCATGTGGCAGCAAGGTCTTCGCCAACAATTTCTGTGGTTGGTATCTCCCACCCTCTCATAACTTGCATAACTTGGAGGTGAGTGGCAATATGTCAGTGGGTAAGCTGTGTTGGCCTCCCATGTAGCTATGCAAAGTTTGTCACACGATCATACATTTATAAAGAGCCCATCATATACACTGGCTAGGTTTGAGCGATGCACATGAGTCTATCATAAGTCCTAAATGAAATTTTATTAATTCGGTCATTTAGTAACTTAGTCATTCATTCATTCATTCATTCATTCATTCATTCATTCATTCATTCATTCATTCAGTCATTGTCATTCATTCAAAGTACATTTTTACAAGTAAATAATGTGCAAGTAATGTTTTTTAAATTTTTAAATGTAAAAGCAAATTCATCCAGGACTTAAAATATGTGTAAAATATATGTTGGTATTTTTTTTAATTTTTTTTTTGAAAAATTATTTATTAAAACATTTCTCCCTAAAATCATTCACTTCATAGCACTAAAAAAAGTGCTTTGTAAGCTGTACCAGGGGCTCAACTAAGTTACTAGTAATTGTAAGCTTTATTTTCAAAGGCAGGAAAGTACAGGTACAGGTCCTGTTACAGTTTTTACCATACAGATATGATGACAAAATGTAAAAAAATTGCTTCACTATGGCTGATTCATGGAAATACGTGGAGCTAAATAATGGTATTTGGGAATTGTGCATTAGTATGTTTTTATTTATTTTTCTCATTTATGTTCAAAATTTTGTGTGAATGATTAGATACAATGGTTCAGCATGCTAATTGCAATGACACAGTTTACCCCTAAGGTAAGGTATGTCTACATATTTGATTCAAATTTCTGTCTTTATTATACATGCTGACATCTTGAATTAGAATCATCTGTATTAGTTTCATATCTCATTTATTCTTGCCCAGAGGACAACTTAAGTAGCACGTCTTACCTCACTCTTCCCCTACACCATAGCCATTTTTATCATTCACACCCAACAAATGTTTTGCAGTACAGTAGGGTGAAATGTCCGTCTGATTCCTGGTGTCTCAGCTGCTTTCCAATATGTCTCACAAAGGTATTCTTAGCCTTCATATCATCCACGTCACAGCTTAGTTGCTCTTAAGAGATTAAGTTTCACATAAAATATGAGCACATTATTCTATTTAAAACAATTACTAAATCAACAAGGGCAAATAATTTTCTTTTCAGGGCTGTGTATATGATCTGGCTCTAGATCTCCATGTTTAGTTTTATTTGCATTGTATATGTTGGCAATTCAACAATGCTTGATAGCAAAGTCAATAAAGCAATTAGAAATGAGAACTCTGTCCCTCTACAATGATTTCTGAGTGGAAATATGCTGATCTGTTATGTGTGGCTTATCTACTGACTGTCAGCAGAGAGTGGAAAAATATGTCTGTGCCCCAGTTAGTGTTCTCTTTATTGAGTGGTGTGAAATAATGCTAATAGCAAATTGTCGTAGTGCTAAATCATGTGGCGTTGATGATTATTAGAACACAATACCCAAGGATGTTTGCCGTGCATAATTTATAGCAAACATTTTGGAGGTAAAAATATCCACTTTTGTGCACAGATCATGTGTTCTGTGTGGGATGGATTCAGTAACCTGTGACCAGCCGCACTCGTTCAGCTGTGGTTTTCTGAAAAGCTCTGAAGTGCTGCACCGCTCGCTGGTGTTTGGAGTGGTCGCCCGCTCTCTCCTCTTATTTGCCGAAATGATTTATTTACTCCGATCGTTCTGTATCTGTGTGAATTTGTGTCGTTGAGAGATAAGTGTACTTGGTGTAAAGCTCAAAACTGCCATAGCATCAGTTTGCAAGCACTGCTTTGCTTCCGTATGTAAGCATTTCTTATTTTTACCTGATGTCAGTTTTCTGAAAATATGATCACATTTGTTGTATTGATCTGGCCTATTATACAAGGTATTATTTTTCACTGGATGTCGTGATATCAATCTGATATGTTGATGCCAAGTCTTGCTCCTTGGGGCAGATCTCGATTTAATTAGACCGGTAACTGTGTTTCCCTAGCTTGAGCTAATTGTTGCACTTAATCACTGCAAAGCTTATAAAGTGCTGAGCTACAGGGAACTTGCGGTCTCTGAACAGAGACCCCACAGCAGTGCTGACTAGCGATGAATTCATAGAGATGATTAATAACCTGATGTGAAGCATGTATTCATTATTTCAGCAGCTCGTAAGCTTTACAATGCAAAAAAAAAAAAATAATCATTTTCTTAATCATTATCTTAAGCAGTTTTGCTTCTCAAATAAATATTGATTTTTTTTAAAGGATGTGTGAATATTTTTTACTGGATATCAAGACAAAAAGTACTGATGAAATAAATGATTTTTTTTTTTTATAGTTTATATGAAATAAGTCGTTAGATTCTTCCCTGCTGAGTCTTGTAAACAAAAAACCATTAATGGAGACATTTGTTACAATTCTTCTATGATTAATAACTTCCATCCGAATATGAATACATATCCTTTGCTACGTCTGCTCAGTCTGGATTGTCTGTGTGTTTAATGTGAAGATGCACGCTGAGATACACTCTAAAAACTAGCATGCCATCATAAAGCTTTGTAGACGTCTGCAATGGCTGTTTGATGGAGTGTGTGACACTGTAAATGTTTCAGATGACATTTTAGTGGCTCAGAGCGCAGATCATTTCTATAGCTCTCTGTGTGTGTGTGTGTGTGTGTGTGTGTGCGCATGCATAACAAGCTTTATAACTGTACGTGTAGCACTATTGCCCTTTATTTCCAGCCTCACATCCGCAGCACCTGCTGTTGCACATCAGTCACACATGAAATGATAGCATTGTTATAATCGTTGTCTGTGATTGTGGACCATGAGGACTGAGTGTGGGATCTATGGACAGAAAAGATGTCTGGCTACATTACCAAAAAATAAAAACATTTTTAATTAGTATTTTTGGTGTGTTCTCCAGGAAAAAAAATCTTGACATCCATTAATATTAAGACTTCAGAGAATACATTGTGATATTTTTTATTTCTTCTTCTTGTTTTAAGTATAAACCTCACTATATTTTGTCAGGTTTAAAATAAGGAAAACTTAAACTTTTTATATACTTAATATTTAAAAAAATATTTAAATAATTAATTGTTTAAATTATAAGTAAAAAAAATCTAATAATATATTATTATTAATATATTAATATTAATAATTATCAAATCTTAATATATTATGCAGTTTTACTTATTTTATTGAGTGTAAAGCCAGTGTACAGTATGCAGAGTTACACTTTTTCTGTTTCTTTTCATAAGTTGAGGCAGTATGCTGTGAATACCACAATAAGAAACACTCCAGTAAGCACATGTATTCTTGTCACATTTGATGAGTTTATTTCCTTTAGCTACAGTACTAATAGACTCACTCGTCATTCATGCTTCTTTTCAAACTGTTAAAGTATTACCGTATTGAACTGCCTATTGTTGTTATTTTCCCCCATATAGCTAACTTCAGTAAAAGCTATATATATATATATATATATATATGTCTTTTACTGACTGTACTGAATCATGTGTGTAGGCGAGGAGATTTTGACCAATAAGACCAATGAGTCATTCATGTGGTTCATGTGACTGCATCAATGAAAAGCATCAGCCACATAGATCACAGCACAGTCTCTATTCGACAAAATGTTTCTACTTTCTCATGTATGCTACTAATTTGGAGAAGCACTAGTTTATACAGCAAGTCAGCACTGTTTAGGTCCGTTTGAAAGAACCAGTGCCAGCGAGAAGCTCAAAGCTAAAGATGGCAACTTGTTACATGATGTGAGTGTGTGTGTTTTTAAAGGTGCTCTAATGGGATGGGGTGTGACACGAGATATTGTTGACTCTGAAGGCCAACATGTGTTGTGTTGTTTACTCCTCTGTGCTGCTTGGCAAATGGGCTGATCTTAGGTTCCAGCAGATTTCCAAATGCCTTAGACCAATAGACAGCCAATGAAACTGTGTAATCTTGTTTGATAGTTTAATTTCATGCATGATTGACAGTCCTTATGTCATTGAATTAAAAACAGAGAATGTGTTTTTTCCCTTTAAACTGCTAATCAGTATGTTTTTTTTTTAAATTATGAAATTAAGACTTTTATTTATCAAGGGTGTAATTACATGTATCAGACATTTGTAATGTTAGAAAAGTTTTTTACTTCAAATAAATGCATTTTTTGTATAGTGCTTTTCACAATACATATTGTCGCAAAGCATTGTTCTGTGTAACAATTAAGAGCAGCTGTTTTCAAAACTGATGGTAATAAGAAATGTTTCTTGAGCACCAAAGCAGTATATAAGAATTATTTATGAAGGCTTTAATGCTGCTGAAAATTCAGATTTGCCATCAGAGGAATACATTACATTTTAAAATGTATTAAAATAGAAGACAGTTATTTTAAATTGCAATAATATTTTTACAGTATTTTTGATCAAATAAATGCAACCTTGGTGAGCACAAGAGTCTAATATTAAAAAATCGTACCAACTCCAAACATAGTTTATGTTCCATTGTTTTTATGCAGCTGTTGAGGTGTGATATTTTGATATTTGCTCACTGAGTTCTTGCTCCTAAAAATACTCAAATGAAAATAGATTAGCATGCTTTGATTCCAGTGTGTATGCATGCTTGTGTGGTTTGTTTTTGCTGTGAGTGTAAATGTCTGACGTGTTATTCTAGAATGTGTGTGTGTGTGTGTGTGTGTCCATGGCATGTTATTCCTCTGTGTTTGTTCTAACATTTTCTGGATCAATCCACTATATTGAAGACACCTTCAATGCTTTTACGTTGGGCTCACTGATATGGCCAAAATGTTATTAAATTGTGCTAATCATTCAGTTACATGTCACAAAGTACCATGACATTTAGTGAAGAGTCAAACAATCCTAATTTGAGGATAGGGAGATCAATTGTTTCACAAGAATCCCAATATTCCCATCAGACCATGATTGTCGTTCAGATAAGGCTGCTCAGTGAGCCAAGTTATCTGCACATAACATATGTTGTGAGTCAATGGGGAAATGCATGGTGTGTAACAGTTAAATGCTCTGTTTTTAGCTTGGTGTTTATGAGCTTAACTGGCCTGTTTCTGTTCTGCCTCTCTGTTCTGATACTTTCTCTTTCTCTATTTCCCCTTTTAACTCTCTCAGTCTCTTTAGTCATTAATGTTTTTCATTTGATGATCATCTGTAACAGCTGATAAAAGCAGCGAAGTAGCCCTAAAACATGACCCATCTGCTCGCCACGCAATCTGACAAATGACTCCAGAAAAGAGTCTGGAGTTTTGACATTTACCGCTGTATGATAAATGGCTTTCATTTCTTGCTCAGTTCTTTCAGAGATCAAAAATTGTTTGCAAGTTTATATTCAGTTTAAAGTAGGTTAGCAGCAAATGAGAAAGTGTTAGTGAGAAAGTGTCGGAGAAAGAATGCAGCAATGGTGATGGCTGTATTGATTTGATTTCAGTATAAATAAAACTGTACATGTAGTGTAAATATAGTAAACTGTACCTGTGACTTTGTAATTTGCTTTACACTTGCATATAATGTTTTTCTTTTTCTTTTTTTCTGTAATGTAATCTGGAATTTACAATGTTTATGGATTTTTGGAGAAACAACTGAGATCAAACAGTATGTTTGTCTAGCCTACATCTCGGTTCCAAATTTTCATGAGCGGCCTGCTGCCTACATACGCATCCTAACAGTCACCGAATCTCATAAATGTCTGATTTGAATTGTCTATGTGCCACACAAACAGCACTCCACACTTGAAAAAGAACTCGCAACTGATTTCAGTTTACGTCAGTTTGACGTCTGTATGCTGCTAAGCTAATGACACAATACACCAATAAAAAACATACTAATATTCGGTAAAACAAAACTAATCGTGTTACTTGTTTTCTTGTACATTTATTATGTTATTTTTACATTTGTTTGTAATCTGAGTTTGTTGCAGTGCATTCTGGGATTTCTGTTTTCGCAAAAGATGCACATAATGCTACGCTTGAGTTTGGCAAGGTATCTTACACTAAGATACACTGTTTAATTCAGTTTGTTTCTTACAGTTTCTGTAATTGTTCAATTTCCTAGCAATTTAATTTTTTTCAGATGGGGATGGAGTTATGATTAAGATGTCTGCCTTTCAAACAGGGATGGACAATTAACTAAAAAGTTATGATTTTGAAAGCTTTTGTTTGTATTGTGTTATAAATCCTTCCTCAAATGTGTGTATACGTATTGTATAGATTTTTCCTTTATATTTTATTTATTTATTTATTTGGTAATGCTTTTGGTAACACCTTTGTGTAATGCATTATAATTATTCATAATGTGCATTGTAATACATTTTATCTGTTTGTAAATAATTGTAACCTAATTTAAAATGCATAGTGTAACAATGAATTGATAAGTGTTTTATAGTGTATTAACTGTGGTTACAATTATTCATGAGATTATACAATGCATTATAAGGTGCATTACAAGGCATAATAATTAATGCATTAAAATTACTTTTATAATGCATTATACATAAAGGCTTTAAGTAAAGTATTACAATTTATTATTATTTTATCTTTATCTGATTCTTTTTATTATTTTTTCAGTTTAATTATTTTTAAAGTTCAAGGAAATTCACTGATCTCACTACTCGCCAACATAATCATTGTGCTTATGATTTTTTGCCATAATCAAGTAGCCCTGCTTTCAGACCTTGCTGGCTTTGGGAGCTCAGTAGGTTTTAGAGCAGAGCATATGTGTGTGTACCTGGGAGAGGGAGAGTTTAAGTGTTTGAAGATACTTCCAACAAGCACACAGTAAAGTCAGTTAGGAGACACCTGCCCTCAGGCCCGACTCTGTGAACATCTGTGGAGAAGAATTTTTCAGCAGGTTGTGTTGGGAGGGCCAGGGTTAATGCTTTCAGGCTTTGGCCTTCTTCAAGCTCCTTCCTCAGTACCAGTCCCATGATTCTTGCCTCATACCACATTGTTACAGTGCTTTGAGTGGCCACCTGCGCTGAGAAATCAGCAGGACATTGGAGCTAATAGGCACACAGCAAGAGGCAGAAAAAAAAAAAAAAGAGTAAGTCTGTGGATAAGACTTAGAGCTTCTTGAACATTTTCATCCTTAGCCGCCTCTATAAAGGTGTTTGAAATGGGAATTGTTCTTGGTTTTAATGATTGGATGTGCCAGACTGTGCCAAAGACACTTCAATGACAATAAAATACCATGGCAACCAAAAGACTGAATCGCTAAAAAACATTGACACAACGAATCAAACAAAAGAATACTATTATTATTAGATTGTTAGAATAGTGATAGTATTTTTACCATTAAAATATATTTTTAGGTTCAGTTTCTGTGATTTTTGTTGTATCTTTATTTTTTTCTTATTTTTAGTCTTTCATTTCAATCAGAGGTAACTATAACCACTAAATTTTGTACAGTCACTTCTAATATAGTGTGTGTGTATTTGTGTGAAATATGATTTGTTGACCCTAACTCATATTATCAATGTGAGCTATTTATTTATTTATTTATTCATTTTTTTTATTTGTATATATACAATTATATTGATTGATTGAGGGTCAGCTTTATCTTTGACTGCAATTCTGTACATTGAAACCCTAATCCATTTAATTTGTCACGTCACCCTAATTTCACAAACAAATCTGTAGGTTTAAGCTAATCAGCAGACAGAATGTCAGCCTGCTCATCTCCATAACTCCCAGACAGCTTTTCTGCGAGTGAACTGACCTTTAAAAGTGTAAGGGGAAGATAAATCAGCCTGGTTTAAGAGACTCCCTCTGAAGAGAAGAGGCAGATACTGTTGGAATACGCTGTGTTGCAAACTAGGGAGGGCCAGCTCTGTTAAAATAGCTGTGGAGATGTATGGAGTCAAGGAGGAGACAGTGTGCACTGGTATGTGGGGACTCACTGTCCTGGTACAGGCTTCCTCAAGCCAGAACCTCCCTAAATATTTGTCTAGATCTGGAATTGTGAGCCCGTTGCTCATTTGGGTAAAAGACACCTGCTTTGGAGTTGATAAGCGTAGGTCCTGCAAGTCTCACTGTTTCTCAACTTCCGGTCTCCCTGCTTGATGGCTACCACTGGATGCTCATCTCTCCTGATTTGGTGTACCTAAATAAATAAGTCATGTGTTGGTTGACTTGGTCTTGTGTGCCATTCTCAGAGGGAACTGAGCTTTAGAGGCTCTTGAAAGTAAATTCCACATCAGCCAGTATTTGTGCTTGTACAATCCAGCTGCTTTTTTCAGCTAAATAAACTCATGACCATCCTGATTTCTACTAATCATAGCAGTTAGCTTCTCATTTCTGCAGACATTGCCCAGAGAACAGGAGTGAAAGTTGAATTAACATAAACCTGCTCAAATTGTAAATATGGAGAGGCTGTTTCAGGTCTTGTAACCAAAAAAGCTTCCAATAAACAGTCAAAGTGGGACACTTTGAAGCAAATGTTTGGTGTGAATGAACGAGAAGCACATAATTAATTCCCACATATGTAATTATCTGCATTTTTCCTGAGGCTTGAACATTGTGTTTACCTTCCAAAAAATGAATGGTCAGCCTCTTGTCTTCTAAAGCTGCTAAAACTAGGCTTGTTTGGCTTGTAATGACTGTGTGTATTTCTTCACTTTAGTGTTATGATAGATTATATTAAATGTAATGAAGTAAATCTTTTGGCTACTTAAGATGTAGTCACATTGTTCATTTTATGCGTGAAGAACAGTCACTTCAAACTAAAGAGCTTTCTGTTGGTCAGTGTCACAAATTTGCATGACCAACTTAACCCTGAATCTGCGTTTGAAAGTCATCATTCTCAAGGCTAAATCCCCGTTTGCACAGATTACTTGATTTCGACCATGAAAATGTGCAGATCAGCAGTAAATGAGGCCACACCTTGAAAACTGAAGTGTGGAATTTCTGCACCACTGACACCACTAAACAGAATCGCAAAAATAATATATTTTCAAGCAGGTTTTCCAAACTCTTGCCACTGGGTTTGCTTGTTCCCATCTGTGCTTATGTCTGTGAGAAGAGCTGTTGGTATGTGTGTGTGTGTTTGTGATTTTTAGTGTGGTATGTGTGGGGCTTAAGCTGCTAGTGCCACAAGTTTCTTTGGCCAGAGTTGAAAGTATGAAAGGAAGGCTCTGATAATTATTCCCAGGCAGCAGCATTGACATGTGTCAAGATGTTCGATTGGTGACTGAACATGGAGGTAATAGCAGTTCTTTCTGTCTAACGTGACTCAAAACCATCTCATACTTGCCTCATAGGCCTTCTCACATGCAATAGTTGGGCATTGTTAGTACTGCAAAAAAATAATTGTTTTAATCAGCGTTTGTCTTGTTTTTCAGGAAAAATTTCAAAACATCCTTAAAGCAAAATACTTTTTTTGTGACATTGCAAATGGCATTAAAGCTTCTTGTCAGTGAATATATCTTGATTTAGGTTTATTTTTATTTAAAAAAATGTATTCAAATTAAATTGTAGTTTAAAATTAATATTAATAAAAAATAAAAATAAATGTTGAGCCAATGGCGTAAGAAAATATACTTAAAGGTGCCATAGAATGGAAAACTGTATTTACCTTGGCATAGTTGAATAATAAGAGTTCTGTACATGAAAATGACATACCGTGAACCTCAAACACCATTGTTTCCTCCTTCTTATGTAAATCTCGTGAATAAAAAAGACCACTGAAAAATAGGCAAATCAGAACATAACACCGACTGTGACATAACAGTCGGGATCACTAATAGTTACGCCCCCAACATTTGCATGCACACACCCATGTTCTAGGCCAACTGCCAGCCGAATCATCAGAAGTTCTGCAGGTATTGTGAAGAAACAAGCAAGGACAACAGCAAAAATGGCAGATCGTGGAAATAAATGTTATGTTCCAGGCTGGGCAGGGGATGTGAAGTGCAGGGATGGGTTGGTGTCTGTATTCAGAAAGGCACGGAAAGCAAATAAAGCGTTCTAATAAAATAACATGAGCCACAAAAGGGATAGCTCCTTGGTTAGCTCCTTGCTAGCAGTAGACTGTTAGATTACAGTACATAAGATTTCACTTACCACATAAACAGAGTAAGGAGAGATGACTGAGGATGATGGCGAATCATTTACAGATCCTGAGCACCACTGACAAGCATCTGATCTTGTAAAATGTGTGGTAAGTACTGCCGCTCCATAGTATAAACAGAGTATGTGCGATCGCGAATCTCGAAGTGAAAGTAAAAAGCGATCGTGCATTTGAAAGCAGTTTCAGTGCCCCGCATATTAATAGCGGCTCCCTGATGTCCGCATTTTATATGCAGTATAATTACCCAACGATATAACTGTGAGAGAAAGTATTGAAATGTATATTTTCCTCCCTGTGTTTCCTTCCTGCTGTGAGCTACTGAAATGAGCCACACTGTGAAACAGCCAATCAGAGCAGAGCTTAACATTATTATTCATGAAATAAACCAAATTCCAAATAAACCAATAACAGACCATTTAATTCTAGGGAGAAGTCCTAGGGTTGTAAGTGCACATGTAAAACCGTTTCTGGAGAATTTTTGCCCTTACCTAAGCCACATACCTTCTATGTAGATATCAGAGAACAATTTAAAATATTGTATCAATGCATTCTATGGCACCTTTAATTTAATATGAAAACCAAACGAATATGTGGATGATTCTGTTTTGGTGAGAGAACTTAAAGTTAATCATTTGAAATTTATTTAAGTAAATAAGTTTAAAATGATTAAAATTAATTCAAAATTTATATTGATAAATAATAACACTATTGTAAAATCAACATAATTAAAAATAAACAGAAAATAAACCATTTAATAAATTTGATTTAATAAGTCTTGTTGCATGATATCTTATATCTCTTTACTTCTTTACTTCCGATGCAAAACAGCAAAACATACTGATTAAAATAGTTTATTTTCCAGTGTGGTAATGGTTGAAAAAAAAAATTTTGCTCTTGCTACATATGAGCCAGAGCCAGCGTCTTCAGCCAGCTTTCATACTGCTTTCTCACACTATCAGACCCTGTCTAACTCTCTCGTTTCCCACCGTCCCTTCCTATTCCAGCCCAGAAAATGTCATTGGTGGCGTTTGTCTGAGGACTAATCAAAAATGTGGTTAAACAGTGGTTAAACGTCTTACTGCTAAGTAGGAAAACACACGCTTGACCTGGAGAACTCTGGGAGCTTTTGCGGGTGGTATGCTCATTAGAGAGAGAGAGAGAGAGAAAGAGGAAAAGTGAAAGAAAGCCAGAGAGATTGAGATTAGGTAATATTCCTTTCCCCGCTGTATTGTTACACAGTAGTAAATTGAACAGAAGAGATTTGAAATGAATATGATGGTTTTCAGTTGCTTTATTTGTTTTGTGAGTTGGATGAAGTCTGGAAACCTCATTTGGCCTTAATTGCTCAATACAATTAAACCCAAAATCTCTCTCTTGAAATGCCACTTTATGATTTAAGGAAATGCCCATTGATTGCACAGTAAGAAGATTCCAACACTTGGCATTATGCAACTGGATACCATCCCTCTTTATTTACTACACAGAAAAAATGTTCCCAAGGACTGTTTCCAGCCGTTTTCTTCTCTGGATGATATGGCTTTCATTCTGAAACGTGTCCAGTCACAGTGCTGGAACACCCACCGAAATGAAACACTTACTCGTGCTGCCCACTCAGTAGGAAAAATCAATGATGTCAACTCCTTTTCCAGGAATAGTATTGTGGCGGCAGCTGAGCCGGTGTCTGTTCCTTGTGAAGTCTCTGAACACTTTTTAAGAGTGCTGCTCCATTCTAATGCGGACGGACAGCAGGGCAGCCACTCTCATGGGACTGCCGGCACATCTGGAAACACTAAGCCTCCTGCTGCACTGCCTGGCCCAATAAAAGTCACTCTCTTTTCTCACTTTCTCTCCTCTCACTTTTATTTGCTCTGACCTTCTCTGCGGTGTGAAGGCTCGCTGATGACCGCATGATGCTCCCTGACACAGTGACCTGGGGAAGTTCAGATGAATGAGGAGAGACAATGAATGGGCAATAATTAAAAGAGCAATCACTTGCCTCTCTAAAGAGCAAAGGAGATATAGGCTCACTGATATGGAGTATGATATGAAATATCACAGATCTTCTCTCTCCTTCTGCTCCACTCTAATTAAATGGACAATCTTATGTAGGTCTGCTCTAATGAGTCTTTACATATTTCATATAAACTTCTTTCTCATCTCTCATGTGTTAATATTTAAGCAATGGTGTGACTGATACATGTGCTGAAAATAGAATCTAGGCTTAGGAGCTTTTCTTATGTGTGTGTGAGAGAGATAGTGTGTTTGTATCCATATTGATTGCCAGACAGAGTTCTGAAAACAGGCAAGGATAACATGGTAATAGTTTCACACTCTCAAGACTGAAGTTCTCTGCTAGCTCACATCAAGATCTCAGACTGCCTGATGACAACTGACACTTAAACTCAGACAGTTACATACACTACTGTTCAAAGTTTGGGGTCAGTTTCTTTTTTATTTTTATGGAAATGTAGTTTTATATAGCCAGAATGCATTAAAAGGCACAACTGATTGCAGCATTGATAATAATAAGAAAAAAATCAGCTTTGCCATCACAGGAATAAATTACATTTTAAAATACACTGCAAAAAACACTTTAAATTATAATAATGTTTCACAGTTTCATCATTTTATGTATTTTTAATCAAATAAAGAGACATCTTTTAAAAAACAAAACAAAAACATTATAGAGTCTTAATGACCTCACACTTTTGAACAGTACTGTACAAACAAACACAAATCTTATCTCCACTTTATTGAGATAAGAACATTATAATTTATGACTTTACAGTTTCGGGCATTATGGATGGGCATTTTGGTGCTTGTTTATTTTATAGTTAATAACTGTCTCTAAATATTCAGCTGCTATAACTACTGAAATTGATTTTTATCTTAAAATATGCCAATAACCATCATAAGACGACTGGTAGTAGAACAGATGACTACATGATGACTTAAAGTTTATCAAAACATAATTTTAACAATACTTTAGTGTAAATGTGTAGATTCTTGTTATAAATTGTTGTATATAGTAATTCATACTTTTTATTTTCAAAATAAATACTGTATACGATAAGATCATGTACAATTAACCAATAAACAAGATTTTACTATAGCAGTTTTACTTGTTTTTTTTTTCAGGTAAAATTCTAAACTTATTTTCAGTGGTGTCTTTAATTCATTGTTGTGCATTATATAGAGTTCAGTTTAATATGGTAGTCAATATTCCTGCATTCCTCTCCGGGCTGAAAAACCAAGGGATTCACAAATGGACAGTGGAGGTAAATTATTTATATGCACAGACTTATGAATTTTTAAATACCACAGTGATTATTTTCACCGGGCCTGCAAGCTGAATTGTTGTGCTAATGTTATCTTGCAATGTCTTTGGGTCCATAAGCAATGTTCTGCCTGTAGTTACTCAAAGGTGCAGCGCACTGTTGCTGTGCTGTTGCCATGGTGACGAAGGATGTTCAGGTATTGCAGGAATAAGCGGGTGTAGATGAGCATGATGTAGCCAAGTAGGACACATTCCTGGATCAACATTCCTATCAAACAACCATGAAAGCTAAATACTGCACTCCTCAAGGAATTTCCTTGAAGTTCTACTGTGGAATACAGGAGCAAATGCACAAGAGTGCACTTGATAGTGTCACAATATTCAGAGAAGTGTTATTATTAAGCATGTGCAGCAGAGCCAATATCTGTTTCTATATCTGTAGCAATCTCAAAATTTGTATTTCTTTTTTGTATTCCTATAAAACCAGAAGTTGGCAGGGCTTAAACAGGATTTTCATCAAATTAAATGAGAAGTCTTAAATGTAATTCGGTTTCCGTCATAGTTTGGATGTAACAAATATGCCTTGTATGACTCATATATTCTTTTTCATTGTAATTATAAAATTTCTTTAAGTCAATAAAACTACATGTTAAATAAAAGGAAAAATTAAGGATGCACCGAAATTTCGGCCGCTGAAAATTATCTGAATGCATTTTTGGTTTTGAGAAACGACAAGTTGAGAAAACTCAAAAATCTGCTGAAGCTGGTTGCTTTAAAATTTTAAGTTGGCTCAACTTTTTTTTTATATAGTGCAGGGGAACAGACAAATACACATATCAAAAAGAAAATGTGTACAATTTAGTATCTTATATTACTCTTGTTTACTCTCATTATTCATTTTGAAGCCATTACCTGTGCCTTTTTGAGTAAGGTATTTGACTTTGGGCCCATCATTATTTATTTATTTATTTAGTTGTTAGTTTTATTTCAAGTCAACTTTTTGTGACCTTTTCTGCCACAGAGACTAAAATTTGACAGAGAAACAAAGAATCTTAAAAACATAACGGGATGTGTCATCTTTTAATTACGAGGCTGATTTATGTTATTCGAAAATAATATGGTTTTTAAAAATGTTACCAAGCAGAAAACTATGCCCACATGCTGGTCATTACTAAAGATCAAGCACCTTATGGAGGCATATGAATGGAGCTTTTTTATGGTTTCATGAGTTGGTTTGTTAATCTGGTGTGATAATATGCACACCTTTCTCTTGCACGGCCCACTGAACTGATCTAGCTCTGTTTGACTGTGGAACAGCAAACTAGTCTCTCACACCAGCGCAGAATACTCTCACAGCCGGCCAAGCACAGCATTAACATTCCTGCAGGTTTGATGGGCTCTAGATGCTTTAGAGCGTTAGAGTAATCATTGGAAAGAAGAAAGATAACTATGTTTGCATGCATACAGTGCTTGGTCAGTAAGAGAAAAATGTAATTAATAGTAGTAGCTTTGTTTGTCACTGTTACAACAATTCAAACGACGATGGAAGTCTTAAAAGTGCAGCATTCATTTTCTCTACAGAGGCTTTCATACACCTTTGTGCTGATTTTCTTTAAATCTAAGTATTATGTTTAAAAGAGCACATTTTAAGTCTTGCCGCACTAGCGGAGCTATTTTCAGCTGCTGTAATGGCTGCTCGTTAATGGAGATATTAGCCGGTGGAATTGCTGCCTGCTCCATTCAGCTTCTGTTATGACAGGTTAGTCCTCTGCAATTATCCTCCTCACCTCTCAGTATGACCACCCCACACCCACAACATAGCCTACCTGTTCAGTCTTCTGCTTTAAGTTTAAAAAAGGCCATTCACGTTATGTATTAACGTTATTTCTTTACAAACAGTCTTTGGGAAAACATGAAAATAGTATTGTGTTTTAACCAGGAGTGATCAGCACAGGAGGAAAGCGATAAAAGCTGTCTCTTCCAATTTATGGGCCGCTCACACTGACTGTGATGCAACAAAGTTAACTTGATGAGCAATGACTCAACGCGGCAACAACCAATGGGAGTAAAGACAGTAGAACTGCCTGTGAGGTACTGTAGTCAGGTGTAGGCATAATGCAGGAGAAGTTACAGTTACTCTGATTTTACTGTTACACATATCAAGTGATTTAATTTAAAAAATCATTCTAATATGCTGATGTGCTGCCTAATATTTTGAGAAAACAATGATCATTTTTCAAGATTCTTTGACGAATAGAAGGTTCAAACGACAGCATTTATTTAAAAAATCAATCTTTTGTAACATTTTTTGTATGATCCCACACAATAATTAATCCAAATAAAGAGCTTGACTCATTTTTAATAAAAGTGATGCCACATTTTGTGCAAGACCATCAGTGTTTTAGATCAATATTTTCTTATAAGTAATATAGGCTGTGATACTTCTTCTGATATTTTTCTTATTATTATTACTATAATGCTGCTTGTTTTTCAAACTTTTTTTATTAACAAAAACTGGTATGTTGAAATTTTACAATTTACATGGTTAATAATAGAGGAAATGTTTATTTATTTTTATTTTTTTAAAAAGATATGCAATCTTAATTTTGTGTTGTAAACATTTGAATTAAGTACAGTTATTTTAATACAATTAATTTTAATAATTTTATATCATGCTCTGTCCCCCTTGGAAATTTACTAAGGTCCCCTAGTGGGTCCCGGGCCCCTGGTTGAGAACCACTCTTCTACATTTTCATCCACTTGGTCAGGGTTTCCCAAACGTTTTTGTCAGCCATTTAACTTGAACATTTTCTTGAAGTACCTTCTGAGATTTTAAATTCATTTTCCAATTATTAAAAAAAAAACATGTTCAAGATTCTCTGTCAGTTAATGGCAACATGCAGGTACTGCAAGGTTTTTTCTCCATTCTGTCACAGAGGGAGTTTTGGTTCCTTGCCGCTGTCGCCTCTGGCTTGCTCAGTTGGGAACACTTAATTTCTAGCGATTATCGTCGATTTGATTGCACAGATACTATTTAAACAAAACTGAGCTAGACAATGACATTTCTGAATTCAATAATGAAATGCCTTTAACTGAAAATTGAGTGTTTAATCTTATCATTACACATTACTGACACTCTATCCTCCAATTTGATACTGTTAAGTGCTTTGACACAATCTGTATTGTTAAAAGCGCTATATAAATAAAGGTGACTTGACGGTAAACAATCTTCTTTTTTTGTAAGTTTTTATTTTTGATTAAAAAATGCAATTGTTTTTATTTATATTTATGTATTTATATTTTATGATTTAATTAAAAATTTGCTTTTCACCAAGAAACCCCCTGCAGTTCCCTGCAGAACCTCAGTTTTAGGAAACTATGTACAAGGCTTTCTACACAGAACACTCTATTAGCACGGTTCAATATTATTTCTGATTACAGAAGTATTCCACATTCCAACTGCTTTTCCAGTAATTGCTTTGGGGAGGAGGGGGACAATGAGTCAATCAGTCAAAATGGTGATGATAACCTAGTGGTCATTTCCTGCTCTGAGCCGTGCTCAACTGTGGATTCCTCTCTGATGAGTTAGATTTGGAGTAAGTTGGCATCTACCCCAATTGCACACCATGTGTGCTATGTGTTAAATGTTCTTTTAAGACCCTAATTTGATCCTAATGTATTGATTTTCAGTAATTTTTCATCAGTAGTCTTCAGCACTGATTGTGAATTGTGTAAGGTTAAAGCTGTTGATTATGTTTGTGTCTGTGTGATGTGCACAACTCGATAAGTTAAGAATACTCAAAACATTTGAGGAAAATGATTGCCTCAAAACATTTGAGTAAACAAGCTAAATTTTTTGAAGTTAGTAGAGCTAAAAATTTTGGGGGTGGGGCTAAGAGCAATGAGAGCCAAGCCAAGCCTTGTTTCCATGATCCCACTCCACTCATCACCATTCATTCAGATATTTATAGTTAAGTGCTAATTAGCAACAGCACACTGGCACATGCTAATGTAGTTATATAAAAGACTCTCAACACTTGCATGTAAAAAGTTATGCAGTACATATAGTATTTAAGTTTTGCTGTCCATCCTCAACCCTAACCACAGGCTCTACTCTTCACCACAACGGTATAACTACAAAACCAACATAACAGAAACCTATGTAAATCCTAACATAACACAACATTTAAGTACTAACTTATGTCTCTCTATGTTAATCTTGTGCAAAAACTCACAAAATAACACTTAATTCCTACATTTATTCTCCTTGTTGTCTGATGCAAAACATGCTGGGAACTAGAAAACACAATCATTTTAAGTTCACCTTACTACAGCAACATTTTGAGTTTACACATTTATTTCAATTAAGTCCAATGAACTTTCATTATTATTTGAGTGAAATTAACTCATTTCATTTAATTCATTTCGCTGTTCGGTTTTACAGTGCATGAGCGCCATTTATCAGTCCATCAGAGGCAGCTGGTGAACACTTTTCACATTGTCTGGTTTCAGTTGGTTCTAGTTGATCTTTTTTATTACTACATTGCTCTCACTCAGTGTCTCCCTTTCTATATTTCGCTAGTGTAAAAATCTCTCCCTCACACTGTGTGTTTTTGTGTTGAAGTGCATTCATACGTAATACTCTGAAGTTGCGCACTGCCTCTTCAGAAGGACAGAGAAGAGCCATTAGTGAGTACTTGTGAAAGAAATAGCTTTTGGTGCAGGTACGTTGTTCCCTGGAGGGCGGCATGTAATTTGGAGTGTTCTAGAAAAGGGGTTTTAACTCCTAGATATTGTTCGCATAAAATAATAGAGTCCACCACACAGAAACTCCTGTGGTGCTTAAAGGCCGAGACACGCTGGCAGACTTTGATTGACACATGCAAAGACCCATGTAAAATCCTAAAGCTGTCGCTGGCGGGCGAGTGTGCAAGGACGGAAATTCCTAGGCTTCCTTTCCCGCTGTCTGAATGCTTTGCTCCCCATGCTGAACTGATTACTTCAACTTATTGGGTCTCCTCTCCATTTTGTAGAAATTAGTAGGTTTTTGACCTTTGGCTGGTTTGGGATGGTACATTGTGGGTCATCTAGAACAGAAGGCAAATACACAAACAAAACAATCATAAGACCACATATACACTGAATTTCACTCTCTGTGTTGCTTTAGAACGCAGTGGCACAATCTTGCAAGGCTGTGTAGAATTTGCCCCACTTTAGATATAGGCCTATATATAGTTAGAGTTGTAGATTATAACTTTAAGAGGTTATTTAAACATTAAGCTTACTGAAGCCAGACGTGTGCTTCACCCATGTGCACAGAATGGATCAGAGCCGCCCTGAGGTGAGGTCCATTACTGGATGCTAGTTATACAGACTGGACGAGAAAGCCTGGAGGGGAAAACAGCTCTTTTTGGCTTAATGAGAATTTGTTTAATCAGGATTTAAGTCCATAATGCTCTACCTGCTCCACAAACTGTTTGCCTTCTTGTTTAGATAATCATCTGTAATGACTATAATCCTTTTCCAGTCATACTTTTTGACTGGAAATGTGCATAGACAAGCAGGGATATGGCAAAATGACACATTTTTAATTTCTTATACAAACATCCACACAAATGTGAAACAGTCCCAAAAGGAGATTTAAGCTCAAATGTCATTTTGTAATCAGAAGAAATTTTCTATCCTCATTGGAAGTGAAAATGTCATGCGACAAAACAAAAATCAGAATCTATGTACAAATAGAACAAATGGGCCTTTAGAAAGTGGTTTTCTTATACACTTTTCCAATGATCTTCAGGTAATAACTACTTTAACATAGTAATCCAGTCGTTTAGCCATCCTGTTGTCCCTGAACATTTTTGTATGTTTATACACAACCATTCAAAAGTTTGGGGTCATAATTTCTTAAATTAAGAAATTACTTTTATTCAGTAAGAATGCATCAAAAGTGGCAACATTTACAGTGTTACAAAAGAAAATCTATTTAAATAAATACTGTTTTGTGTACTGTTTATAAAAGAAAGTGAGAAAGCAATTAAGATAGAAATAACTAGAAAGAAAGAGAAGAAATCAGATATTCAAACAAATTTTAGGCTTTTGAGCAGATCTGCCGTCACAGAGGTTTGTTACCTGAACCTGTCTAAACACTTGCCATCTGTTTAGTCCAGGACTCCAGCTTGTTGACTTGTGGTTTTTGGGGGGTTATAGACCTTTTTAATGGAGTTGTATTTTAAGGGATTCAGTGAGCTGTGCATCTCACAGACAGGATTATGTGTGCTGAAAAAGGGGAATTAATGGCTTTTGGCCGGCCTTACTGCAGTTGCTCAAGTTCTCAGTATTGTAATCCAGTTTAGTGATGCTTTCCTACAGCACAAAGCATGTCACATACCGTCAGTGCACATTAACTATGAGAAACGCAAACAATTACAGGCTCTCAAGCTTATGTGTGCAGAGTTTAAATTATGTAATAAGTGAGCTTATTTTTATAGTGAGTAGTTTATTTAGGCTAGAGCTAGTGATATTGATTGAGCACTACAATAATGTAGAAACGTTTTTTATGGTCTTGTAAGTGATTTCAGATGATTCTTGAGATGCAATATTTTGTTAGCATCCATAGCACGATTATAATAAAAAGTAGTGATGTACAATAGTTATTTTCATGTTATGGCCGATAACTACTAAACAGCCCATGCTAAAATAGGCATCATGATATTATATTGTTCTTTGTATATTATACGAAGTACATACGGTCTATAATATTCATCGTGAGGTTATATTTAATAGTTCTATTCAATTATTATTTAAAAATTAACTTAAAGTATTGGTCAATATATTTGAAATATCTACTGATAAATTATAAATTATGATAATCAAAAAATATATTTAATGTCCAATTGGTAATTGATAGAGTACCAATCTATCATGCATACCTAATTTAAAAAATCAGTTTGCTTGCAATTCTTACTATATTTTGTGTTATCAAAAAGTCATTTTGTGTGTGTGGGTCTGGTTTTCCCTGGACTGTTGGGACTAAAACAACTTAAGCATGCTAAGTTATTAAAAAAGTAGACGAATGAAAATGCAGAAATGTAAAAATGCAGAAAGTACAATTAGGCAATCGTTATATAAAAACAATAGAAATCGATGGAAAGTTCCCGCATGTGTGTTAATGCTGCACCACAGTATACACATACAAACCTGTCAAGCCAATCAGACAGTGCGGGTGCATGTGCAGTATGAGCTGTAACCTCGGGATGTTTGCAGCGGGGGATTCCAGTGCATCAGGGAGTACCTAGTGGAAAGGTTACTGCAGAGGGTGATTAATTAGCCAATTAACACCATGATAAATGTGCATGAGTAAACGAGGCAGGCAGCTGGAGACCGAACCAATTTCAGATGATATTCTCATTTTTTTTTACTCATCCGTCCTTTTTTCCCCTCTTCATCATGAAAAACTGTTGAGTCGACTGTACATTACAGTGCTGTTTTCATTGTCATCCTTCTGATTGATTTAGTGCCTGTGGGTTTGCTCAGGGTATTGTGGGACCATTCAATTTGGGCAGAGGCAGGGATTCCTTAATGGGATGGCTGTTAAGGTAATGAATAGGGTTTCTAGTCACAAAGCCCTGGTTAAAAGCACCTGTCAGTGATGATGGGTAAGGCATTGTTAGGTTTGAGCAAACAACATCCCAGACAGACATCACTGGTGTGTGTGTGTGTGTGTGTGTGTGTGTATACCTGTGGTCTGATGTGTGGAAGGTCCTGTGGCTTTTGTGGACAATATTTTTTTGCCCGCTTTGCTTAAAAGAAAAAACAAAACAAAAACAACAACAACAACAACAACAACAATTGTTGGATTGTAAATTTAGCTTAAATACATTAATGGTGCTGCTGTGCAGAATTATAGTGCAGAATTTTAAATACTTCTTATTCAATTTACATACAGTAATTCTATATACATTATTTACACAATAATCATTTATACTTTTTTTTAGTTTGTTTTAAAATTCTCAGCATGGTTTTTCTTTTTTTTTTTCTTTTTTTTTTTTTTTTAATAGGGAAAACACCTTTCAAATTTTTTTTACATTTTTTCTTTGTTTTTTTTTTTTTGTGTGTTTTGTTTTGTTTTCCCCCTTATTTGTTTGAATTTAGACATTTGCAATCAGGCTTGTTGGAAGTACATACCACTTCACAATAAAATGTCCAGTGAATGGGCACTAGAAAAGGGCATTCAGTTTTATCTGAAACAAATGAATGTGAATCTGACAATGTTTTATAACGCTGGTTATTATACATATCACAGCAGTTTGGAAATCAAATGTTTCTTTTATTGTGACGCGTCCCAGAGCACTCTGCATTGCAAGTGATGTGCTGTACCAGGTGAGCTACTAAGCAAGTTTACAACATCAGAAAAAAACAAACAAATGGAGCTGGTTACTGTATGTGATGCAAATATCAAAATGTACTAGTTTATGAATCATGTATAAAAGCATTTTGAGGTCATGACGTAGTATTGTGCAAGGAACCACGCAATAATACATCTTTATTAATTGATAATCTGTCCCTTTAATCATAATTTGTGTAAAAATGAATAAAGGTGGGCCTAGTTGCTTGCTGTTGTACTGTCAGTAGTGTTCATTTTAGCTGAAAACTGCAGTGAATTGGATGTGTACTTTTTTGGAGTTTTGCAAAAATGTTTCATCTTCCATATTGGTCAGCCTTGAGATCAATGGTGCTTGAAATACTTGTCTCTAGAACTTGCATTGAAATGTGAAAATCTCTTAAAGAAGTCTAAGGTTCAATCAGGTCAGAGTGATTAAATATTTAAAGCAATTATCATAATGTTTTAAGTCTTTGCCATCACAGTAAAACACTGCTGAAAAATCATGTGGTGTTTGTCTCCATTCATCTCTTTTATTTTGCTCATTAGCACACATCTCTTATTTGAAGTGTGTGCATATTTGTGCTCAGCTGTGTTTGCATGTACGTCTGTGTATGTGCTTACACAAATAGTATGTATGTGTGTGTGTGTGGCTATTGCTTGTATTGCTGACTGTTGCTCCCAGAGGCTGACGTGTGCTGGTTGGAAGCCAGCGAGCACTGAGGTCTCAGAGCAGCTGTGAGGTTAGAGAACTCGTCATAATCAGAAAGTAGAAAGTTATGCATTGCTGGCCCTAAAACAAGCCAGCGATGAAGATGGAAAAAATACAGGGCTATAAATTGTTAGCCACCATTAACATTCTTGGTAGCTAATTATATTATTGTTGATTTATGGCTTATTGAATAATCATCTTATTCAAACCCACTGACTTTGGAGAGAGAGAGAAAGAGTTCTTCTAAAAATGTCCTGGGGTTTAGCATTTCAATGTGAAATATAAGTTTTATTTGTTTAAAGATTAAAATGTAAAGTTTCTAAAGATTTAAATACTATTTCGGATTGGATTCCAGTATGTGCACTGAAAAAAAAAAAAATCTTTTTTTCTTTCTTAGTAAATAATTGTTTTGTTTTTTTAAAAAAGTGTTTACTGTATGAATTATGCTCTAGCAGACAGACACAGAACACGTTGTCTATCCTTGAACTACTCTTATGTGTTTTTGACTATTTATAACGAAAAGGTATGAAACCACATGGCTAAAATACATCTTGTGGCAAGCATGGTGGGTCATTCTTGACACATTCTATGGTCATCCTATCTCTACCACAGTGCTGACCTCTTTTCTGCACTTTTCGCTTAATCAAGATGATTACAGACTGGGGGAAAGAGTGGGTTGTGAAATCTGCCTACCTATAGGGTCAGGGGATTGAATGTGCTGAAAATTGGCTGCTGTGATCTCTCATTGCCACCGAAGGTCAACTAGGACGTTCAGGTTTGAATGCTTTCAGACTTAAATGCATGCATTACAAAATAACAAGCAAAAGATGGCTGTGCTCAAGTGATGGGTCTGTCAGAATGCACCAATCTATTTGATTATTCCCTCAAATCCCTGAGAGATTTGCTGTACCTCCAGATCCACATGCACACACATAGCGTGCCATTTACAGGTCTGAGTCCCCATTGAAAATATGGCTTTCAAAACTGAATTTAAACCTGGAAATGAACAGGAAGCTTTAGAATTTTTATTAATTTAAAACAAAGAAATGTTATGATATTTAATTTTCTGCATAACTTATAGTTAACTAATCAATTTTTGTGAATTCTTTTGTATGAAAAATATAATTTACCATGAAATAAACAAAACAAAACATTAAATTGGAAAAATTCTAAATAGATGTATTTTACACTTTACAACACTTATTGTTTGAATCACTATGGCAGCTGTAAATCATGGCAGTTAGATTTGAGACAGGCTACTGTGGGTTTTGGCTTCAAATAAGGAAAGAAGACAAATGAAATGAATGACAGAAGGACAGGTGGAGACTGTGGAAGACAAAATGGAAAAGTAATAAAATTGCGGACAAAGCTTCTACTGACAGACTGCGCTGTAATGGAGCAGATGTCTCTCTGATGCCGCGAACATACACAGTGTCACAAGGAATTCTTTAACCTTCACATCATTGCACTCTGGATTAGTTTAAGGAGGGGAAAAACTCTTTGTTTTGCTGTTTTCCATGAAATAAATGTTTTATTTTTTATGCAATCAGACTTTGTGTTTGTCAGTAGTCATTCTGAGTAAACACATCAGCGAGAGGCCACAGGGTGTCACTGGTCCAGCCAGATTGACGGCTGATCCACCCAGTGGAATATAGCAAGTATTTTGGAAGTTATGAGAAAACAACAAGCAGAGTAACTGCTTTTTGTTACATGCAGAATTATCATAGCATAAATACACTACCTTTCAAAACTAAATTCTCTTGTCCTCAACAAAGCTGTATTTATTTGATTAAAATACAGTAAAAAAAAAACAGTAATATTGTAAAATATATTGCAATTCAGAAGAGCTATTTTCCCTTTTCAATATTTAAAAATTATTTATTTTAAATGTAAATTTTAAATGTATTCCTGTTGTGGCAAAGCTGAATTTTCAGCGGCCGTTATACTCCAGTCTTCAGTGTCACATGATCCTTCTGAAATCATGCTAATATGCAGCTTACGAAACATTTCTTATTATTATCAAAGTTGAAAACATTTGTGCTTAATATTTTTGTGGAAACTGATTTTTTAGGATTATTTGATGAATAGAATGTTCAGAATAACAGCATTTATTTATAATAGAAATATTTTGTAATATTATGTATGTATTTACTGAAAGTGTTCTTATAATCATATACTGACCCCAAACATTTGAATTGTAATGTATACAGCATGCATTGATTCTGTTTTATATGTAATTTCTGAAATATAGCAAATAGGAAAACACTGAATTCGTGATAAATTCAAACTGGCCACAGTTTGAGACATTTCGATTTAACTCAAAAGTGTTGTGAGTGGTTGCTAGAGCATTACTACAGTAGGTCATGCCTTTTCACTCTTTCTTTTTTCCATTGGTCAGACAGTCACTAGATGGCCCTGCCCCCTAATCATTGTACTGGTTGAGCCAATGTTGCTAGGTTGTGCTTGTTGGGATGCTCCAAACAAACAGAGCAGTGTTTTGACAGCAAAACAGAGCCGCAGTGTTTAATCACTCTGCACATATCTTACAGTGCTTATTTGTACCTATTTTTGTTTCTGCATATTAAGCTGAAATAGAAGAAATCATCAGAAGAAGACATTGAAAAAAAATGCTACACACGCCACATATGCATTTAATGTAGTTGTTCATATTCTGAAAAGGCTCAAAATTTTTCCCTTCTATGTTAACTTTTAGTTCAGATATTTGTGTTTACAAAAGCATTGGTGAGTGGGAAGGCCAATGTTTTCTATTACTAACTGGTGTTTGTGTGTTGGTGTGCGTCTTTGTTTGTGTTGGGTTGTACAGCTTTCATCACGATTAAGACAGCAGAGAGTGAAGCTTGTGAGTAAATATTGCTCCCAGATTGTTGTAATGTATCTAAATCCAGCTCATCCACTGGTTATTTCTGCCTTCTCTCACTGAAAGCAGACTTGAGCTTGTGTGGTAAATGGTGTTACGCTCTTGCTTCGTTCTGTGTGGCAGTCAGGCCTGGATGTAATTCCACTGTCCTGCTCTCTGCTCTTGGCCATGGGCCGTGCTGCTGTTTCTGGCTAAGAGTCATTGGTTTGGCTGGCTGTGATATGCAGCCTCTCTCCCAGCAGGTCTCTGTCTGACAGCTGTTACTAACTTACACGGTGTTATACTCTAGCCAACTTCTGACATTCACCGCACCCCTCCACAAAAGACTAAGTTGATTTTCCTGCATTTTCTAAAGACAAGTGAGTCGTGCTTGCTTATGCAAAACACAACACCACAATGCTCTAGGTGGTTTCTAAAGAAGTTGTGAGTGATGTTTACCATGTTTGCTACACTTAGGGAAAAAGGCTTAAATTAAAGATTTATGTATTTGAATTGCATATAAATTGTCTAATTAATTGGACTACACAGACCTAACATGAGCAAACTAATAAACGTAATGTGATGTACATTTGTAAGTCATTCATAAAAAATAAACATGTACAAAACAGGTCAAATGCACTCATAAATCATGGCACAGTTGTTATTAAATTTAAATTAGTTTGATTTTTAAGTAATCACATTTTCAAAATAGATGTATTCAAATTGCTTCAGCATCTGTTCATCATGAAAACAATTACATTTATTCGATTAAGATGTATGATAATGGGTAAAATATGGCTGTGTAACAAGCAATATTAAATTAGTTGGAATGCATGAAATTGAAACAAACTAGATTTTTTGATGATACACATGCAAATGTAATTATTTTATGATTAAAATACATTCAGTTTATTACAGAAATCTTAACCTGTTTCATTTTTGTATGAATGACATATGCATTACATTAAATTTATTATTTTGTTTACGTTAAAATTGTGTAATCCAAATTGAAGGAAATTTTATATGCAATTCAAAAACATAAATCTGAAATTTGTGTTTAAATATTGCTAGGTCAAAAGAGCCTGTTATTAAGATCTGTTATTTTATGATATCTCGATATGAACCAGGTCCCTCATTTATTATGCATCTGGGAATATTTACACTGTAGAACTTAAAAAGACTTAACTTAAAAAAAAATTGAGGAAACCCGTTGCCTTAAAATGATTAAGTAAATAATAATTAAAAAAAAAAAGTTAAGTGAACTTGACAATTTACTTATTTTTTTTAATTATTATTTACTTAATCATTTTAAGGCAACGGGTTTCCTTCAAGTTAAGTCAACTTATCACTTTTTACAGTGTACCTATCTTCTTGTCCACCAAGCAATAATCCAATAATCCTCTCCTTGAATCTTCCCTGAATCTGTGAATTCACAGTCTGTTTTCATTTCTCGTGATGGTCGCCATCAGCATTCCTCGAAGAACATGAACTCTTTGCTCCTGCATATTTGACCTCTCTTCCGGTCCACACAGCTGGATGAGAGATGCAGTGACCTTCTTCTCACCCGGCGGGCCTTTGAGCCTCAAAAGCTCGGGTTTCTGATGGTCGTTTTATCAGCCGTTTCACTGGCTCAGTAGTCTGATGAAATAGCACTCAAAGTGGTGCTGCTGGCTGCTTAACGAGGGCTTGGTGTAAGAGCCCATTGCCTGTTAAAGCATGTGTGTGCAGGTGGCCCAGATGGCCTCGGGGCTGGGTAATTGGTAATAGTGGCTTGCTGGTGCAATGCCTTCCAGATGCAGCAGGCTTTTAAAGGCTCAGGCGAGGAGTGTGGGCCTACAACCAGGAGGTGCAACCCAATCCAGGGGTAGAGGTCATCTACTCGCTGCCTATAACTAATAAAGCTGCCTGGCAGAAAAGGTCAGCCACAGGTAGCGAGAGAAAGGTCATGATTTAGGTTAGATGTTGGCATTTAAGATGAAAGCGTCATGATGGATACATTTTTTTCTCTACTTTAACTCTATTAAAACTGTTGTTTTTACAATTCAGCTGGAGTAAGAAGTGTTTAAGCTAATAAAATTATTAACAGGGGAGACTCAATGCAGAGAATATGAGGAAAACCTTGCCTCTCACTCTCAGTTGAGCTTTGTGAATGAAGTAGAAAGATAGAGGCAGCAAGCAGTGGGAAATGTGATAATGGTCTGGAAACCTGACATGGTTATTTGTTCAGTTTAATGGTGATGGAGCTGCTTGCATTGTTATCCCCAAAGTCTCATGTTATAGAGAAAATGCTCTTGCTTCTCTCACTCTCTACCAAGCACAGACAAACACAGTATACCAGCTGGGCATAAAATAAGCTATTATGGCTGCATTAGGAGCCTGACTGTGTCCAAACACTGGAAGTAAAAGAGCAGCGTGATATAGTTTGACTGAATGAGAGCAGTTTATAGAGAAAGACCAGACAATAGACTCGCATGAACTGTTTACACTTATCCACATTTCAAAAGCACCTAGAAAGATGAAGAGAGATGACAATGCACTAATGCACTTATTTTCAAACATAATAATTCCTAATAAACATAATAAAGCATTTTTCTTCTGTCCTTCTTCTACTTCTTTTACAAGCACTGTTTAAATTGCATTGGCCAGGTAAGAAGACTCTTAGGGATTTTACTTGGTAATTGCTGACTTAACACAAGAGTAGCAATTTATATTGCAATATCACTGTAAAAAGTTGTAGCTTGCAATAGTTACTTCAAAAAAATGAAAATTCTGTCACTAATTACTCACTCTCATATCGTTTCAAACCCATAAGACCTTTGTTCATATTTGGAATACAAATTAAGATATTTTTGATGAAATCCGAGAGGTTTCTTATCCTGCATAGACAGCGATGCAGCTACCATGTTCAAGGCCCAGAAAGGTAAGGACATTGTTAAAATAGCCCATGTGTCATCAGTGGTTCAACCTTAATTATATAAAACTATGAGAATACCTTTTGTGTGATGAATGAAGGTCTTACAGGTTTGTTACAACACGACTGTGCTTAATTAATGACAGAATTTTCGTTTTTTGGGTGAATTGTGCGTTTAAAGCTATGTAAATTTTGGCAGTTGAAGCATAAAACTACAAGCTACTTGCGGAAGAACATAGTTTTGGTAGTTACGTGAATTCTGCATGGATGAATCTGATGACTTGAGGTGCCTTAACAACGAAAGTAAGTCAAATATCCGAAAAACATGTTCAAGCTATCACAACATCTTCTGCTGCATATCAGAATCCTGATCTTCTTTCTTTTATTTATGGATGACATAAGCAGATGAATGATGGAAGTATGCAATTTCCTTCTGAAATCCAACAGCTCTAAAATATAAAGATATAGGCTTACCATAGTGATTCAAGGTAAGGCAAAAACACAATTTCAAAGGTGAATTTATGAGGTGCTCACTCATTATTTCAATTCTGTTCATTTCAAACAAAAATACGTTACATAAGGAGCTATTTCTACATGATATATACACCTGCTGAACAAAATAACTATCTCAAAAGACCACTACAAATAACATTACAAACCATCAACCTTTAACCATTAAAACCATTACCTGTAGTGTTTTGGGTCATATTCTGTTAGGATTTAGTGTTTTTGTCATGCCACCAATAGAAGGCAAAAAAATTACCAGTAGACCCACAGGGACCAATACAGTTGTCATTAAAACCATTACAAATTCTATGAGGGCTTCTTTTTCTTTCTTTCTTTCTTTCTTTCTTTCAGAGTTTTATTATTTGAAATGTGATTTCCTGTAGCTCTAACAGTAGATCACAGGTTAGATTCCCGGAAAAGTAAGAACTGATCAAATGTGATGTACCTCGAGTCAATTTGAAAAAAAGCATTTGTCAAATGCACAAATGTAAATGTGAATGAAACCAGTTGTTTGATATTATAATAGTTTAGAAGAAAATCCTCAAAGCGCATTTAAACCATCCTTTTATGTTCCTGCCAGTCACATTCATGAAAAGCCTCTTGAAACAGCAGCTTGACTTTTCCAGCTCCTCTGATCTTCAGCGCATATCTGTGTATTCCTCATCGAAAGCTGAGTTATCTCGCTGCACCCTCGCCGACTCTCCATCACTTTCTTATGTTCTAGTAAAGTGCCTGATCTATATAGAGAAGTATACATCTTTTCATGCATCGTCTTGGGACGGTCCCATGTAGTGGGTTAGTGGAAATTAGGGTAGTTTAAGCCCCTTAATGACCTCACTGTGGTCCCATGAGATCTATAGCTGACAGTGACACATCAGTGTGTGTACATATTTCTTGCTGAATTGCACTTTCTATCACTGCTTGCGATCTGCTCTAACCACAGGTGTCACACGCTTCCCCAAAGTTCACACTTCATCTGCTGACATCACAGTAACTTTCTACGTCCTCTCTCTGTGAGGTATCATTTGTTGTTTGCTCATCTATCTTTCTTTGTTTTTTTTCTGCCTCTGTATTCATTTTTTCCCCTCAGTAGTCTCTAATGTCACTTGCAAGTTTTTTTCCATCAACTTTTCCTGAACTTGTTACTACTGGGTATGTTGAAGAACTTTTCCATGCAACAGTAATTCATATTTGACATGTCTTTCAAGCTACGAAATGATCACTTTGTGTGAAGAACATAAACACAAATATGATTACAGAGCTTTGGTACAGGGTAAGATTATTGGTGAACGGCTTTAAATTCCACAAAGCAATCATATGGTGATTTAGATTTGGGATACAGTGCAAAAAAATGACTTCTTAATGATTTTTCTTGAATTTAAAAAAAAAATATATATTAAAAAAAAAAAAAAAAAAAACACAAAAAAATTTTAATTTTATGTCTTAAAAAGATTTTACTCACTCTTATGTCATTCCAAACCTGTATGACTTTCTTTTTTATGCTGAACACGAGATATTTTGGAAATCAATGCTTTTTGGTGACCGTTGACTTCCAAAAAATAAATAAATAAAAAATAATGTTAAGACATTTCTCAAAATACTGTATCTTCAAGAATTGTTCCACAGAAAAGAAAGCCATGCAGGTTTAGAACAGTGTTATTCATAAACTGTTATATTATTTATTATTATTTGTATATATTATTAGAATTTGTTATTATATTTTTATTATATTTTATATGTTACTCTTATATGTTTAGTTTTCATTTTAAATTTAGCTTAAGTCTTAGTTATTTTGTTATGTGCGTATGTGTTTTTGTTTTATATATGTACTTCTGTGAAGCTTTTAGTCTTTGTAATTTTAGTACTTAGGCTTAAACTTATTTATTTGAATTAATGCAACTTTTTAGGTGTTTTTTATTGAATATTTATATTTTATTCAATTTCAGCTTTATTTCAATTTGCTAAAAACAATTTTTATTAGTTTTTAGTTGGAACAAACTGGTTTAGAATGACATGATGGTAAGTAGATGCTGACAGAATGTAAATTTTGGGGGGAATTATACTTAATATATCCTCAAAAAAATCTATATTAATTAAAGAATTTTTAAACATTATAATTGCGAGATATAACTAAATTATGTTTAGAATAGGATTGTTTTGCCGTAAAGTTTTTAGCTGTACTGTGCTTGTTATTATTCTTATTGCAGTACTGCCTGTCTCTATATATTGAATGTCTGTATGATGAAGTCTCTCACTCATTATAAATAATTATCCATTTGACAGTGAGGGATATAAATGCATAGGAAAGCAATGTAGAAGCACCTTTCTTATAATTCGATAGAGAAACCATACCTGAAACAGAAAGACAACGTTTGCACTTTTCAAATCCCTTTGCAAATGACACTGCATTAATGTACATCAAAGTGATTGAGTCTTACGTATGTGTGCATATGTTTGTGCTTCTGTATGTATAAGTAGCAGCAGGGTGTGTGTTTTCTCAGCTCCTGTGTCAGTGCGAGCAGCCCAGGGTTGAGGAGGAGTATGTGATCATGTCCAGGCGTCCAGACTCTTGTATGAGGATGGATGGGACAGCTCTGTAGAAGCCAGACACGAGACTACAGAGATTCCATTACGTAGTGCATGTGTCTCTCAGCACAACAACACAAGAGCCGACAGCCTCTGCATGCTCAAACAAACCTGAGCCTCCTCGCTCCAGTGTTTACACACCGAGACATCAGACTCTCTGCACTATATCTCAACTTCAGACCGTGGCCAAAACACTAGCTTTGCACCTGCGTACACTCTGACATTATATAGAGCAATTCAACAGCTCCAGCCCTTCTGAAAGCAGTCAAATAGACCTTTTTTGCTTTGCTTTTGAAGCAGATGATGTGCTCTCTTTGTACTTGGAGATTGAATAATGATTAAATGCTATTGCTGGACAGTTTTGAATTTGCAGGTTGTGTTGCTTAGCAGACTAAGCAATTGCAGAAGGAATGAATCATTCCATTCTGTTCTGATGCTGCTACTGAATCACCATGTAGGTATGTTGAAAGGCTCAGATATGCAAATTTAGATGTAGTCTGCATATATATGCATAGATGCAAAAGAATGTCCTGACAAAAAGCATCTTTCATGCTTTCTTATCGAAATTATTGTCTAGACGGGATGCATTTGAATTAGATTCACAAATGGTATGGCTGGTTCACTCAGGATGTGGTTTTGTGACAATTATTTGCACAGTTAGCAATTTCAGAGTGTAGGTTTTGTTATATGTTGTTGTTCTTTGTGGTTTGTGGGGTGTCTGAGAAGCTTCATTCGGGGTTGATTTTAAAGCTCAACATTGATCTGGATTTGAAGCTTCATATTCTGTATAAATATAGAAAGTCAATTATATGTTGGCCTGCATGTATGTGCGAGTGTGGTGGGAAGTGTGTGTCTGTGTGTGTGTGTGTGTGTGTGTATCTGTGTGTGTGTAATTCATGGCCTCACGCTCAACTAATGGATGGAAAATATCTCCACACACTCGGTGCACTTAAAAAAAGACGCTCAGTAGTTCCAGAGATGGGCTCTTTTTCCACTTGCTTTCCTTGGCTTCTGTCACTGCTCTGAAGACAGTTATGCTTTAAATCTGCTGTAAGTGTGAGTTGTTTTAACTGAAGTTAAAATTGCAAGGATTACAGATGTGTGAATTATTCCTTTCAAATTCAGTTTAGTTAATCTATACAGTTACAAATCTATGCGATAACCCTTAAGTTTTGAATTTGTGCATATGTTGAAAAATTTATCAAACACAAAGGTTATTGTTGCTAACTGAATCTATTATGACCTTGGAAAGAAATTTATACTTCAGCAATAATTCATTAAATTGATAGAATGAGACTTTTATAATGTTACTGGGGATTTTTATTTCAAATAAGTGCTGGTCTTTTGAAAGTTTCAATTCACCAATATTTTGTGAGCAGCAAATCAACATTTTAATTAATTAATTTTATTTTATTTTTCATGTACATCCTGTAACGGTTTTCTCTTTTGTGTCTGTGTATGTAATTTAGAGGCAGGTAAATCTAAGTGGTTCTGGATGTTGGGACAATAATAAAGGACTTTGAAACAAAATGGTTAAAGCAAATATTGAGACGGATGTTGTTGAAACATAGGAATGTCGTATCTAATTGATCCATCTTCAGGCAGAACATTTTGTAGCCATTGTTTTGATTATTCTGCAGTTTCTGATAAAGTATGTGTCGTCACAGGAGGATGGAACAATTTGTGGTGCTTTAATATAGAAGAATGGAATAAAAACTATACTGTAAGTAAATGGTGAAACGGGAGCAGAGTGTAAACGAGGGAATGAGGACGAGAGCAGGAGAAGGTGTGCTCTCAGCAGTTTGCTTCATAGCCCTCAGGTGGATGCCTCTGTCTCACCAGCTTGTTATTTATAGACCTTTACATGAATTAAAAATCACAAATTCTGAGGCCCTTTTGAGCCTGTATCTGTAGAGGCCTGATATTTCATCTAATGATGCCCTAGTGTAGCTAATGACAGGCCTCTCTGAAGAATTCAAACTTGGCTCTGCAGCACACAGTGTTCAGCAGGCTGCCATGGCCATTACAGCAGATTGGCTTTCTAGCCGCCCGCTGAAAAACCTGAATCAGGAAAAGCGTAGCATGCGTGGTCCCTGGGAGCCTCTCAGTAATGTCTTCAGGCAAGATACTTCTGGAAAAGCAAGACCAACGCTCAAGAGGCTTAGACATGTACATGAAAGCCACATCCTGCAGCGAACTTTGCTGTGCATTGTGTTATTGTGGCAGTAAAAGAGCATTTGTGTTACAGTTAAAGGAATAGTTCAACCAAAAATTAATGCCATCCAAGATGTAGATGAGATTTGGAGAAATTTAGCATTACATCACTTGCTCACTAGTGGATCCACTGCAGAAAATGGGTGCCGTCAGAATGAGAGTCCAAACAGCTGATGAAAGCATCACAGTTAGCAAGTAATCCATATGATTCCAGTCAATCAATAAACATTTTGTGAAGCTTCACAAAACCATCCATAATATTGCATTGCATCGTGCATTGCAATGAAAAAGTTGTCTCTGAATCAGGAGAGAAATATGTACAGATCAAGCACAGTTTACAAAGCAGTCAAAAAGAGTTCTAAACAAATATTGTGATGTATTTATCTGCTTGGACTCTCATTCTGATGGCCGAATTTCCAGAGTGCCTGGTGAACGGAGTAAATATTCATCCCATCTGCATATCAGCTATTTACAAAGATAGCTCTGTAGATGTAGATAGATCACAGTTGTGTTAGTGAAATCGAGCCTTTAATTCCGGCTGTTTTTAGCTCGGGCTACTTAAGCACCTGTCATTGTGATGTCACATTCTGAGTGAGTGTGGCTGTTTACTTCAATTTCTAAAAACTGCCGATTGCATCAAATTGAAGCTAATTTGCTTCACATGTCAGAGTGTAGATATGAACTTTTCTTCATTCTTCTGCTCTCTTCTAAGCTCCTATTGAATTTAGTATTATTATTGTTGTTGGTTTTTTATTACCCAGACATATTTATGTTAAAATTGTTTGTTTGCTCACCCATGACAAATTGTTTATCCTGAAATCATTCAATTAAATGCTTTTATTGTTTTTTAAATTTCCTCTGAATTCCTTGCCACGTCACCATTTTCCTCTCTCAGCACTATGCGCACTGTCAGCATATTGCAGTAGCTTTGAGTTATATTTTTTTTTTGTTTTTATTGTTCTCTACAAAGGAATGCAGTGATATTAGTATTATTACATTACAAACTTAAAGACTCAGATATTAATGTAGAAGAACATTACATTTTGTCTATGTTCATAATTTTGAGTGATTCAGAGGAAATCATCCACAGTGATTGATTTGATACTCTGTCTCAGGTGTTTTGTTAAATGAGTCTCATCTGGTTTTGTAATTAAAATCTAGTGTGACTGTACATTAACAGACACTTTTCAAGTATGCAAAAAAAAAAAAAAAAAAAGAAATATGCATTCAGTCAAAATGCACAGTAGCTTTTGAATGACTATCAATGGAGAAAGATGCTTTGTGTTCCCAGATGGTTTCACAGCATCTACCAGCAGGGGCTAAATGGACCATACTAACTAGCTAAACGGTGACCTTTTGCCCAAAATGAATGGTAGTGGGTGGCAGTGTGACCGCATTTTTAATCGCACATCTTTGACCTCTTCTGACAGCCCTCAATTAATGAGAAATCAGATTCAGGAGCGTGCATAAATTTTATATTAAATTTGCATAACAAACAAACAAAAGTTTGGGGACTTAAAAAAAAAGAAAAAAAGAAATTAATACTTTTATTTACCAAGGATCCATAAAATTCAAAAGTGACAGTAAAGGCATTTGTAACATAACCAAAGATTTCTATTTTAAATAAATGCTGTTCATTTAAACTTTCTAATCGTCAAAAAATCCTGAAAAAATATATCACAAAAATATTAAGCAGCACAACTGTTTTCAACATCAATAGTAATAAAACGTTTCTTGAGAAAAATTGTATATTCCATATATGTTGTATCCTTTACGTTTCTAGAAAAAAAAACATATACTGTGTATGTATATATATATATATATATATATATATATATATATATGTGTGTATATAATAGAAAAGTTATATAAAATTTAAGTTAATTATAATAAAAACATTATTTGATTTAATTTAAATACATTTAATTAATTTATTTCTCTTTTTTGTTCATGGATGGCTTGATATGGTGCTCAGCTAGTTGTGGCAATATTAATCAGACATTCTTACCTTGTTTTTTATTCCTGGGCATTAATGTAAACATTACAGGAATTTGTATTGCACTAAATTGCCGCAACATGAGTAATATGGATCTAAATCAAGCTTTAATCAACTAGAATAATGTTTTCCCTCTGATAAGACTGCAAGTGTTTAAAGCAGTGTTGAGCTTCAAAGGCAACTCGCTCAAGCAAAAAATGTGTTTGATCAAGGCGCTGTGATCTCTCCTCCCCTTTACGGCAAAAACCCTTGGACCAACACAACGACACACACACACACACACACACACACACACACACACACACACACACACACACTCACTCACTCACTCACTCACTCACTCACTCATACTCATGCATACTCGCACATACTCGTGTCCACCTTCTTCTACTAACTTTAGAGTCCCATGTGTTTGTATCCTCAGCAGCACAGCACACTGTTATACTTCCCGCTATCTGATGGCTGCGTTCACTCTGAGGTTCATTTGCCAGCTGTTCTTATCTTAGTGAGATGGAATGACTGGAAAATGGGGAAAGATTTATTTCCCCTGACATCTTTAATTCTGATTTGCTTTTAAAAGCCATGACAAGTGGATGTAGTTTTTTCCATTCCATTCTCTCTCACTGAGGCCCTCTGATTGCTAGGTTCTTTACATTTTCCTATTCCCACCTGACCCGATGCCAGAGATGTTAGGTGTATTCAGGACTACAAGATTTGAGATTCTATTAGGAATTGGTAAAACGAACAATATTAGAGGCTTGTGCGTCATTCAGAATTAAATCGTGGATTTGAACTGAGGAAACAATTGGGATGCGGTATTACTATTTGAATGAATGTAGAATTAAAATGGAATGAAATTACATTCATAAGGCTAATTGCTGTAAGTGTAGTTTCTCACTACATATAAAACAGTGTCAACAGAGAAGGGCTCAATCATTCATATGCTATAAAATACATAAAATATGTTTTTAATGATGGAAAAAGAGCTTGTTTTATCAAAAGCAACACTTAATAATATCTAATTTCAAAGCAAGGTTGTTTTCAGTGACACATGCATGTTTCATAAGGTTTCAAAGTTGTGTCCCCACTTTTTGTCAACACCGTCAGGCATTCATTAAAAAAAAAATCAGGGTATATCAGGGCAGCTGTCACTCTAAATAACCAAATAATCCCCTTGCCACATTCCACCTCTGAAGAGTACATCATTGTCAAACAGGCTCTGGTAAGTTTTATGGTTTTAGAATATAATATAAAACCCCAATGCTAACATTTCCTGTGTCACAACCATGATATGTCAACAACATTTTCTGAGGAAATAATTTGAAAATAATTTTATTCTCCTGAAGCTTGTTATATTAGCGTCTAGCATCCACAGAAAAAAAAGGGGGGCTACTACATAAACATTTGTTTTGTGAAAGAAATGCCAAATTTGTCACCATTGTCAGACAGAAAATCTGGGCCAACGATGAAGTTGACATTCAACATGAAGTCATCATATTTTTGTGGTTTTCAAGTCATTTTTAAATTATATTAAATATAAAATAGTGTTTAATTATATTGCATGTATTGCATTTGTGGATTGATAGTCATCACTTCTAGCAGAGTTAGGGTTGAGGGAACATAAGGCTGAGGTGAATTTTGGAATTGTGTTGCTGGTTGTAAACTATTAAAATGACTGTTTTATATCACTGTTCAATTCAAATGTACACTAGAAATTCACCACGTTCCATAAAAAATAACACTATACAATGTGTTAAAATGAAAAATAAGACACAGCTCTGTATTTCTATCTTAAAACTTGAGCAGATTCATAAAAAGTATAATTTTATTGGTCATGAATAATTGTACTTTTTCATGTTTTGATTGGATATTATCCGAGTGACTGCATGGTCCCCTGTGGCTATCTATGTTTTTGTCTTGTGGCTTTGCTGCAAATCAGTCCGGTTCATTCATCTTGCACCCTTACCACATTTTCTCTTCTCTCTGTCAGCTGGAGTTCAGAATGTATCGTCTCCTGCAATGAAACTGAAAGATCAGCTGCATTCATCACACATTTCAGACCTAGGAAAAACTATAAAAAGCCTCCTATTAGTCAGGGGCTGCCTACATTTCCAGGTTTAGTCGTGGAGTCAGAGCTTGATTCAGACTGAACCTTGAACTGAATGGGTTGGCCTTGGAAAGATCCCCCCCCCCACCCCACACACACACGCACACATGCACACATGCACATGCACACATAGACCTCTCTAGACTAGAGGGACTAGTGTGTATAATGGAATTTCCTACATTTATATTACATTTATATATTCTTGTATATGTAGATCTAATCAGTGGTGACTGCATCTAATTAGTGAGCAAGTCAAGTGTCACAATTACTTTCACACGTATTTAACAACAGACCTAACCAGGACTGTCATTTCAATTTGCATGCCTAGCACGATAGACAGATAGATAGATAGATAGATAGATGGATGGATAGATAGGGTTAGGCAGGTAGATAGGTGTTGAATTTTTGCACCCATACACCTTTACCTCTATTGCTGGGACAGTCAGATTTTTTGCTGTTTTTCACTGCTACTGTGCAGGATAAAGATAGAGTTTCCTCTTCTCCGGGTGATGGATGGCCCTGTTGCTATTTTGGGGGCTGATGGGGGATTGCCTCTGTGGAGATCAGCATATAAAAGATCTAGTCAGCATCGGTCTGACACTGCTTTACTGTTCTGCCAATAAAGCTCACAGAAATATGGAGGGACATTACCCTTATGCCTCACCAGAAACAGAAATGCTATATATTCTTCATCCTATCGTGCCTACACTTTATTCCTATCCTCTCAAATAATGTATGGACAGGGCTGAACTTGAGTCAGCATCCTGTGAGTGTACTTGATAGGTTATTCTGCCATTACAATCGACCAATTCACTATTTTAAATGTATTTTTATCAGAACGGACATGTGTGACTATTTAGATTAATTTACATTAATGGAGTAATTTCTTAGTATAAATGTTTTAATGTATTTTATTTAGTTTGTAATATAAATTTATAGATAATATTATTTTGTGTATTATATAAAATAAGATATATGATATCAGTGTGTAGTGAGCAGTGAACACTGCATAGGGGCCCTGTGAATCGAACGCTGCTTCTCATGTCTCGCTCTGCTAATTGCATTATTCTGGGTTCAGTGATATTGATACTAATGTGGGCCCTGTTATAAATAAGCTCCATTAAATTAATTCCTTGCTCCTGAATGAGCTTCAGGTTCATTGTGTTTTGCAGGAGGTACAGATGTTGCTGAGAAATTCAAGCATTCAGCACGATGGAAAAAGCCACAGTTGCACTAATGACTGAACCCCGAGGAGTCACTGTTATTACTTGTAATTTCAAATGAGCCCACACACTGTTTGATTGTAAGCTGCTTTTTACATAAGGTGCTGGAAGTGTTGTGCTTTTGTATAGTAATCTAGCAAGTTTGTTTGCTTATTTGCTGCATAGTGAATATCACATAGTTCAGTGTATGAGTAAAAATAATATTTGGACACAGTCTCTGACAGTATTATGTTTGATATGATGTTACATATGCGTAGCTTCTCAAATTGTAGAAAAACACTGAGATGCATTCAAAATTTAATTTTAATCAGATTTCAAACCACATGTCGTTGCTTAAAACACCAAAAAGGATTCTAAATTAACCATAATTGAAATGTTTTTGCATTTTGATTAGTAGAGACTGGTAAAAGCAGTCAGGTGTGTCTGTGCTCAGGTGCAAACACTCAGTATCTTTGGAGATCTCAGTGTCTTCCTTTAGGACATTGAAGTCCCAGACAGAGTAGGACGCTACGGTCTGGTCTAACCAGAGATATAACCCTATTAATCCTGCAGCAAAAGAGCTGCGGTATAGTAATGTTAGTCCTGAGAGAAGCCACTTTATCTCCCTCTCTGTTTCCATGCCCAGCAGGTAGATTATGCCATACTTCAGTGAACTACTCATTTAGCAGTGAATGTCTCATTTCCCTTTCCTCTTTCTCTTCCATGGTCTTCTCTCTCCTTCCTAACCCTTCGAGGCTTATGTTATTCCATTTACACCACCTATCTTATGTTCCCCTCCTGTGCCAAACCTTGTTTCTGACAATCTTCAATTGTTTTTCTCGCCACTTCCATGAGAATGCATTCTTTCTCTTGTTTCATATTTCTACAGATATTTTTTTTCCTGCCTGAGGGCATCTCTTCTTGTCTAGTCTTTTCTGTAAACAAACATTGCATAACATTATCCATTATCTCACCCGGTCTATAAAGCAAGACCAGCATGTTGCATAACCGGTTCCTTATTCAGTATGTGCTATTTGTGCTGGTACCTCTCACGCTGATGACCAAACCCACAGCAGTTGCATAAAACCCACCTGCTCTACTTCTCTCGTATCTCGTTTGAGGTATTTGTCTCCTCCAAAAATGCTATTTTATTGCTCAGTGGGTTCTATTTAACAGCTCAGGACAGACACTTAATTGAGTTCTCAGTTTTGTTTCTCTCAGGGTCCAAAGTTAACACTTCACAAGTGCCAAATGTGAGTAAAAAGTGGCTTTGGTGGGATACGAAAACACTTGGCTTGTACATTTATATGGAGGTGGAACATAATACATGGTTTCAATCAAATTCTATTCAAAATGTAAAATCACATTAGCATCTTTTATCATTTATCATCATAAAAATAGACAGTTGTTGACAATAAAGTCACAGTTTAGAGCTATTAAATTCATATAGCCCAGATAAATTAACTTATACCTTTTTCTTGTATCTTAAAAGATGAAACAGTAAATAATTAGTCTTTCTTTTTAAGAATCAAATAACAGGATGTTTTATCCTTGAACATTTAAACCAGTTGATTCTTATAGAATTTAAAGCAAATAGGGCATTTTTAAGAAACCGCACCACAAAGAAACCAAGAAAAAGTATTTTCTTTTTGTTTGTGGAAGTGTTTGCTGTGTTACTCACCAAGTACTGTATATACGTGCATGTGTGTGAGAGAGTTAGGGCTGTAGGGGTGATGGTTGCAGTATTGATCAGTGCGTGTTTGTTGGGCAGGGTAAACGGCTGTGATAGATGGCCGTGTTAAGGAGGTGTGCTGTTCCCTGTGGCTCCTGTCCTGGTGGGTCTCTACACAGCCCTTGCTTTGCTAATGAAAGCAGATGCGACTGTGAACAGGTCAGCGCAGGATCAATGGCTCCCTCACTCAGGAAATGACACAAATCAATCTATGTCAGATCTATGCCACCGAATAACGCTGCCCAGGAGAGGGAGGTAAGGAATGAGAGGGAGTGTTTTTGGATTCTTTCTCACCCTAATTTTTTTTCTTTTACTTATTTACTACTTCCAATCGGTGTGCCTCAATTCTGAAGAAGTGCTGTAAAGAGGGTAAAGATCACACAGTTCTTAACAAAGACACCTGCCCACACTGAGTCCACATTGAATGTATCAGAATGTAGCGGCAAACAGCAAAATTTTCCTTTTTTTTTTTTTTTTTGTGTTCAGAGAATATATCTCAAATGAAGTATATTTAAAGAAAACATATCTAAAAGTCTGGATTTTATGCATTTTTTCAGTAAATGTATTTTGTTCAGGAATACAATATTGAAATACTAATATACAGTATATATATATTGTGGCGGGGGTGAGGAATCACACACGACAACGAGACTTTAAAGAGTCAAGAAAAACCCCGGAGGGTGGATTTATTTGTGCAATAACGTGAGTTCGTGGTGCGGTGCTCCGTCAATCCTCTCGTGTCTTCGAAGTGGTGGGTCGGTGTCGTGCTTCTGTGGTTCGGCAGGACCGGTCACACACTGTCTTCTGGCAGAAAGGAGAAAGAACAACATTAGTGACGGAGACTTCCTCAGAACTCACCGGAGTGTGTGTGAAAGGCGGCTTTTAAAGGGCGGTGCCTGATGAGCTCCACGTGTGACCGGTCTGCCGGTAATGCGGGGTGCAGGTGTGCTCCCTTTGTTGCCAGGGCGACGCTGATGAAGGCTCGGGACACGTGTCACACTCCCCCCCCCCAAGCGTTGTCCTGGTGCTCCTACACAACGGGGAAGATGGGGGTGGGCGGGAGGTGAACCCTGACAGACCTGCGAAAGCTGCCCAACCACGGGAGAGTCCGTCCGCATTGGCGTTGGCCGTTCCCGCCCGATGTTGTACGTCGAAGTGGAAGTCCTGGAGCGCCAGGAACCACCGAGTCACCCGTGCGTTTGTGTCTTTTGCTCGGGCCATCCACTGCAGGGGAGCATGGTCGGTGACGAGGGTGAACTTCCGCCCGAGGAGGTAATATCGGAGCTCCAGGACTGCCCACTTAACGGCCAACGCTTCTTTCTCGACCGTGGCGTTGCGACGTTCTGCGGGGGTCAGCTTTCGACTGATGTAGACCACCGGGTGTTCCTCGCTGTCTACCACCTGGGAGAGGACGGCTCCCAACCCGGTGTCGCATGGGTCCGTCTGTAGCAGGAAGGGGCAGCCGAAATCCGGGGCTCGTAGGATGGGCTCGGACGTGAGTGCCGCCTTCACTCGTTGGAACGCTTGGTCCGTCTCACGACTCCAGACGATCTTCTCGGGCTGCCCCTTCCGGATCAGGTCTGTCAGGGGAGCAGCTAAGGAGGAGAAGTTAGGGATAAAACAGCAGTAATACCCTGCCAACCCCAAAAAGGCTCGTACCTGAGTCTTTGTCATGGGAACTGGTGTAGAGAGGATGGCCGCCACCTTCTTCTCCTGGGGTCGGACTACACCCCGTCCCACCTGGAAGCCCAGGTAATTGGCGTCGAAGAGGGCCAGGTGGCATTTCCGGGGGTTGGCAGTCAGTCCAGCCCGGCGAAGCTCCATCAGCACCCTCCGCAACCGTTCGAGGTGTTCCTCCCAGCTCTCCGCATGCACGATGACATCGTCCAGATAGGCCGCCGCGTAGGCCTGGTGTGGCCGCAGAAGGACGTCCATTAGCCGTTGGAATGTGGCTTGGGCCCCGTGTAGGCCGAAGGGGAGAACCCGGTACTGCCAGTGGTCGCTAGGGGTCGAAAAGGCGGTCTTGGGTTTCGCGGTCTCGGTCAGCGGCACCTGCCAATATCCCTTTGTAAGGTCGAGCGTAGAGATGAACTGGGCTCTCCCCAGGTGGTCGATCAGCTCGTCTACGCGGGGCATGGGGTAGCTGTCAAATTCCGAGACTTCATTCAGACGCCGGAAGTCATTGCAGAAGCGGAGGGTGCCGTCCGGCTTCGGGACCATGACGATAGGGCTGGATCATGGGCTCCGAGATGGTTCAATTACCCCTAACTTCAGCATCTCCTGTATTTCGTCCTCAATGGCGTGTCGCAGAGCCTCCGGGACACGGTAGGGCCGCTGCCTCACGATGGTGCCAGTTGGGACGCGGATGTCGTGGTGGAGGACGTTGGTCCGCCCGGGCAGGGGTGAGAACACATCGGAGAACTGACTGACTAGATGTTGTAGCTCCGTCTTCTGGGCAGCCGAGAGATGGGGGTTGACGTCGACAACCACGGGATCTGAGGTGGCAAGGGCCGACAGCTGAGCCCGGTTCCCGACCCACCGTTTCAAGAGGTTGATATGATAGAGTTGTTCCTCCCGTCGGCGGCCGGGCTGGCTAACCCGATAGGTGACTGGCCCGACTCGTTCGGTAACAGTGTACGGCCCCTGTCAGGTGGCCAGGAACTTGCAAGCGGCTGTTAGAACCAAAACCATCACATGGTCCCCAGGCTGAAATTCCCGTGGTTGGGCTGCCCGGTTGTAGTGACGTTGCTGGGCTTGTTGGGTCTTGGTGAGGTGTTCCCGGACTAACGGCATCACTCTGTCTATCCTCTCCCTCATGTCGCGCACGTGCTTGATCGTGGTTCGGAGGGCGGCCGGCTGCTGTTCCCATGCTTCCCTCGCGATGTCCAGGAGCCCTCGAGGCTGGCGGGCGAACAACAGCTCAAAGGGGGTAAAACCGGTGGAGGCCTGGGGAACCTCCCGGATCCCGAAGAGCACATAGGGAAGCATCCGGTCCCAGTCGCGCTTGTCCTCAGCAGCCACGCGGCGAAGCATTTGCTTGAGGGTTTGGTTGAATCTTTCTACCAAGCCATCCGTTTGCGGATGGTAGACGGTGGTCCAGAGCTGTTTGACCTTTAGGAGGCGACAGAGGTCCGCCATTAGCCGGGACATGAACGGCGTGCCCTGGTCAGTCAGTATCTCCGCTGGGATGCCGACTCGGCTACTCAAGAGGAACAGCTCCTGGGCGACGGCCTTGGAAGTGGCCTTACGAAGAGGGATCGCTTCCGGGTACCGGGTGGCATAGTCGACAATCACCAGGATGTGTTTGTGGCCTCGGGCGGACTTCGGCAGCGGCCCTATCAGGTCCATCCCGATGCGCTCGAAGGGCACCTCGATGATGGGTAGCGGAATCAGCGGGCTGGGGGGAGGAGTTCTCGGTGAGGTCCGTTGGCAGGTCGGGCAAGCTTGACAGAAGCGCTTCACATCGGCCTCCAGGCCAGGCCAATGGAAACGATCTCGGATGCGCTGGGTGGTATTATGTACTCCGAGGTGGCCAGCCATCGGGTGGGCGTGGGCTAGTTCCATCACGACCTCTGTCTTGGACTTTGGGACTACCAAAAGCGGTTTTTCCTCCCCCCTCCGCTGGGCGACACAGTAAAGCAGGCCATTTTGGATGCGGAAGTGAGGGACCGGGTGAGGCGCTGGCAGGACCTCTTTCCCCTCGATCACCCGCACTTGCGTCCAGCAGTGCTTAAGGGTGCGGTCATCCCCGTGTTGCTCCTTTGCGAACGAACCCCCTCCCGATACCTGTTGGAACACGTCATAGAACAGGTTAGAATTTTGAGAGGGGGACTCACCGTCTCAGGCGCTGTCGGATGCCAGCAACACGGGGCGACAGCGGGGACTGCGTCTGGGTTTTCGGCGACGGCGGTTCCCGGCAGGGCTGACAGGCTGGCTGGCGGCGGCAAGGAGGCGATCGAAGCCCGGCCAGTCTCTCCCGAGGAGGACGGGGACGGGCAGGTCCTTCAGAATCCCCACTTCCACTGGCCAGGTTCCTTGGGCCGCCGAGATGTTAATCCGCCGTGCGGGCACCTGCTGCGGTCGATGGCTGGTTGAATGAGGCTAACTGTGCTGCCCGAGTCCAGGAGAGCGGGGAACGGCCGTCCATTTATCCTCACCTCCGTCTGTGGGGCGGCGAGGGGTGGTTCACGGTGCAGGGTGCAGCCTGTCTGCCAAGCCCGATTTGGAGAGCGGGGTGGTTCGGTGGGCATGGGCTCATCCTGGGGGCCGGGAACCGCTGGCCTGTTTACCGGTCGCGGGGTGCCCTCCGGCGTGCGTCGCTCCTGGACCACCCTCCGGGGAAAAGGCGGCACTCGCTCCCCCGCCTCTCGGTGAAGGGTGGCATCCGCCAGTTCGATGGCCTCAATGACTTCCCCGATGGTGAGGGGGTTGCGCATCCCAGCCGCTTGCCGAAGGGAGCGGGGCAGGGCTCGGAGAAGCCTGTCCACGACAACTCTTTCGGCGAGTGGGGTTCCCGACGAGGAGCCAATGTCGGGCCAAACGCGAAAGCTCGGCCGCCTGGGCGCAGGCCGGTAGGCGGGGCTTATATTCCCAGTCTTGGAATAATTGGGCCGCACAGATAGGGGAAAGACCCACTCTGGCCAGGATTTCCTTCCGCAACTCCTCATACGAGTCGTTTTTTTTCCGGGGGTAGTGTGAAGTAGGCTCGTTGCGCCTCTCCGGTCAGTAGGGGGGCGATGATCCAGGCCCATTCTTCTTGCGGCCAATCCTCCCGGAGCGCGACAGCCTCGAACATTTGTAGAAAGTGTTCTACGTTGTCGTGGACAGTCATCTTAGGGAGAAGTTGGGTAGCCCGCACTCGGGGGTCGGGCAGTGGGACTCGCTGGGCAGCGGCGAAACGGAGCTCGGCGAGTTCCCGCTCTGTCTCGCCTTGTCGGGAGGCCACATGCTCTATGATTTGTTGCTGGCGGATGCTCACCTCCGTGAGATGTTTGAGAAGTTCTTCCATGACGGAGAGGGGAGGAGCGGCCGCCTAGACAGAACAAACAAAAGAGAGAGAAAAAAAAAAAAACACAACTTATTCCACGTGCTGAAGGGGTGATTTGTCAGTGATTCCTGACCGTTATGCCTGCATTCTCCACCAGTGTGGCGGGGGTGAGGAATCACACGACAACGAGAATTTAAAGAGTCAAGAAAAACCCCGGAGGGTGGATTTATTTGTGCAATAACGTGAGTTCGTGGTGCGGTGCTCCGTGCAGTGCTCCAGCTCAATCCTCTCGTGTCTTCGAAGTGGTGGGTCGGTGTCATGCTTCTGTGGTTCGGCAGGACCGGTCACACACTGTCTTCTGGCAGAAAGGAGATAGAACAACATTAGTGACGGAGACTTCCTCAGAACTCACCGGAGTGTGTGTGAAAGGTGGCTTTTAAAGGGCGGTGCCTGATGAGCTCCACGTGTGACCGGTCTGCCGGTAATGCGGGGTGCAGGTGTGCTCCCTTTGTTGCCAGGGCGACGCTGATGAAGGCTCGGGACACGTGTCACAATATATATATAATTTTTCAATGCCTCTGCCTGTTGATTGTGCTGAATCTTTCTCACTAGAGATAGAAGCATGCACCTGCAGCCCTCTTGATTTAGCACCACTTTTCCCCTGCACTGTTTTTTTAACAGGATTCTAGGAAGAGAGCAAAAACGAGCATCTGCATCAGCAACCCACCTACCCTCTCTACCTGTAGAAAGAGGAAAAACCATAAACATGAGACAGATGGAATAAGCAAGAGATAATGTGCAGTTATTCAGTCATTATAACAGAATGAACTCCGACAAGGCGATAAAATCGGTACTCTGTAGGAAATTGGTTGCCCAAGACAACAGTCAAATATGCTTTTTATTGGTCATTATACAAAAACATCAGACGGCAGAATGCCACAGTTGACCAATTAGAATCAAGTAATCCAGAGTACTGACTTCACTTACACCCTGTTCAACAGGATCCTGTGGCGCTCCATTAGGACGACAGATCTTTCTACACCTTGATTATGGTTGTGCAGAGAGGTTAGGGTGTCATATAACCATGTGTTTGCTTGTCAGATTTAGATTACATTTCTGTTTTATTTCTCAGGGAACAGGGAGTGAGTTACAGCCCACTGCATGCGCTGTTTGGGTTATAAACTGATTTACATTAATAATGTATTGTTTTAGCCTAGATACAGTGGAATCCAAAAGTGAAAATTAAATATAATTTATTTATCTTATAAAATGATTACAAAATTTTGGGCTGCACTAAATTGTGGTACCATTACTGACACAAGACCTGCTGCTCTGTACATGTTCACAAGCCATTACACCATACATCAACCGTAAACTACTTGCACTGCAAGTCAGGGGTAGGGTAGTAACACTTTCAGAATGAAACAGTTTCTATGTTCAAAAAGAGAGAGGTGTGTGTGCGTGTGTATGAGATGGAGCGAGAGCACTTGGATAGACAGGCTCCCTGGCTACTGTATCCTTACATGGACAATGTCAATACAAGCTTGACAGATTTGGCCCATCTGCTTTCTCTCAAAATATCATTAATGCCATAAAAAGCCAGAGGTAGAAGGGAAGTTGTGAGCACTTGTATAGACATACGTCTGGAACTGAGTGTGTGTGTGTGTGTGTTCTGTCACTCTGCTACTGAGTGGAAACTCTTTTACGTGCAGATAAGGCTGGAAAAACCTCATCAGCTGTTTTAGTTTTAGACAGTTCTGCCATAATCTTCCCATGTTAATACAATTTGGTGTCAATATAGTTTTGCTGTTACCCAACCAGCTTTTCATGTGCTCTTATGATGCTTGTGGTTTCTCCAGTGATGAAAATCTCCCTCTGATGCGGCAGATTTACTGCTGCAGCCGGGGTGAAAATTAACCCCAAGTCTACAATAGAGTTTCGGCACACTGCTTGTAAACAGTCCAATTAAAGCAAGCTGTGGAGAACACTTTAGTGGGTTTTGCAATGACCCCATGCATTAGTAAAGTGTGAGGGCCCACCAGAGGCAAAACTGCATTTGGAGGAAAAGAAAGTGAGACAGAGACTATAATCATAGGCAGCTTTCAAAGTGGGCCGACACTCACCATTATTTTGCCACATATTTCAAGTATTCTGTATGTTATATACTGTATATATGCAATATTAGAATTTTTGTTAAAGAAATTAATTAATTTATTTATTTATTTATTTATTAAATAAATTCTGTTCTTTTTAACTTTCTATTTATCAAAAATGAAAGAAAAAAAACACCACAAGAATAAATGGCATTTTAAAATATATTAAAATAGATGGATATATATATATATATATATATATATATATATATATATAATCTTTATGACCCCTGCTGTTCTGTTTGGATGGCATCTAGCTGGTAGGAAAATTCCAATTAATTGCATGTTAAATAATTAATTACCATCAATTAAAGCATTTTAAAAAGTGACAGGCATCAATATAAACAGATTTTCTGATGAAACCCCAAGAGCAACTTTCAGAGGTTTAACTGTGTATTTTGAACTAGGTCTCAAGAGTTTCTTATCAGACGTTTTCACTCTGTCCACCCTGAGCTGGAATTGTTGACCGTACCATCTTAACCTAAAATCTTCTACCACAGAAAGAGAGAGAGTGTGTGTGTAAGTAAAAAGCTTCCTTCTTGAACATACATTAGCTTCATTTAATCTGTAATGACTCTTTTTCTCCTATCCTTCCTTGAAGCATGTCTCGAGTTCTTCCTGGATTATTTCTTGTCTCCCTTTCTAATTTACCTGTGTCAACCAGAGGAAGCGTGTCGACACAGCACAGCCAGCCGTGACAGAGTCTTTCCTGTGAACATTTGTGTTTGAGAGCGTTTGTGTGTTTAATGGAGCTAGTGGAGCAGGGCCGCCAGCAGCGGCGGTGAGTGTGCGATTGAACTTTCTGGAGTGAATGAGTTCAAAGTGTTTGTAAATGATGGAGATTTCCATCTGTCTTCCAAGTCTTATTGAGCAATAGAAGATTGATGAATTCCATTAGCAGCTCTTCTTTTCTAAGCAATCCTTCACCACTTCTTTGCCTAAATGATTTTTTATATATATTCTTTCCTTTTAAATAAGCTTGATTTCATCTTTTATATGGTTTCAATTTTGTATTTTCTTTTTTGATAGCATTGGCTAAGAGCTATGAAGAGCAGCCATAGAAGACAGAGGGAATTAAATGTAGGACTGATGAAAAGGACAGACTAGCGAACGTCTGAAGAGTGGAGTGAGACTCAGTAAATGGGTAGCTTCTTGAGTACAGGTATATTTGAGCTTTCTCTTCGCTGCCTGTGGTTCAAGTGGCTGCTAAGCCCCTTTTGTGGTCCAGATTGATGTGGTCTTTCTTCACAGCATAGAAGCAGTCACTGTTATCTCTTCATGGCTCAGTGCTTGAAGTCTTGGCTTGAACCTCAGCATCTGTTCTTTTGTCTCATTACATGTATATTTAGGTTAGGTAGTTGCAAAACTTTTTGATATCCTAAGTTGATATCCTGCATTGTGATATGCTTTACTCCATAAACAACAAAACAGCATTTTGCCAAATATTTAATACATTTAGATTTATGCATTTGACAGACACTTTTATCTAACAAACATGTATACTATAGCATTCAGCATGCAGCTTTTATGAGCTTTATTTTATTTTAATTCTCCAAAAATTCATGCAAAATCTTAAGAAAATCATGTTTTTAAAGAATTAATAAATATTTATTTTTAAATAAAATATAATAGAAATATTATGACCATTACTGCATTTGTATTTATATTAAATAGAAATATATATTTAAAAAATGTATATATTCATCACTACAGAACCATTTAAGTTGAGTAGGTTAAAAATGGAAAATAATATAAATGGTAGCCATTTACAGTACATCACTTGAAGGACTCTTTTAAATTTATGTTGATAAGAAAAATTGCTAGACTAAACATCCCTTGAGACTACTTTGAGAAGTACACCTCTTTTTTTTTTCTTTGCCCCATATTGTTTTTTCTTTGTCTTTGTGTGATAGTTTGCATTGTAGGACACAAGCTGACATCTGGTTAGCACCAGCAACTGTAGAGCAGAAAGAAAGAGAGAGAATGAGACAGGCTGAGGTAGTGAGGGAGTACAGGAGAGGTCGTTTGGTGTTTGATGAGAACCTGCTGCTGTTTCCCTCTATGCCAGGAACGTTTATGAACCTTGTCAGCTGCTAGAGCTCACCAGCTTCCCCAGGTCTGGATCCTGTTAGTGCAGGATTTGTGCTCATCACATGGAAAAGAGCTTGTGCCGATTCCTCCCACTTCTCCTAATGGTACCCAAAAGGGAAAGGAAAGGAAAAGACGGAGGGAGGGAGAGAAAGAGGGTGAGCAAAATGTCTCCTGGCCCACACCTTCAAAGCCAAGCTATGCTGCATCATGGAAATTTGGCCCCGTTCCCCAGCCACGCGGGTGACGTTCAATACACATAAGAATCATTACACTAACTCTCCTTTGTGTACTTTTCATTGCTCCTTCTTGTGCTCGAAGAAACTTTATAGGATAGCTCTATTTGACTCTATTTAACAGTTGCATCTTACAGCTTCTGTACCAAATTATATTTTACAGAAATCTGATGCTTTACAAGTCTAAAAAAGTCAACTTTGTGCATATCCAGATGTCATGCTTTTCAAAGCTTTTGCTATATTATTTTACATTTTATATTTGCTAAAAGGGTTTGGATACTCTAAAATTATGCTAATTTCTTTGTATACTAACATTCAAAAATTTGCATTAATTATTATTTTTTTTCTTTTTAAGAAATGAATGCTATTATTAGTAGTAGTAAATTAAAGTATTTTATAATTTTACAAACAAAAATTATTTAAAATATCATGCTATTGTTTTTAACTCTTTATTAATAAAAATAATCCTGTAAAAAAAATTCCACAAAATATTAGGCAGCACAACAATTTTCAACATTGGTGATAATAATAAATGTTTCTTAAGCACCAAATCAGCATTGTAGAATGATTATTAAATTTAAAATATTTAAATTATGACTATTATTTAAAATACACCTTTTTTCTTACTGTTTTTGTTGTATGTTTGATCAAATAAATGCAGCCTTGTTGAGCATAAGAGAAAAAAACAAACTTTTGAAAGCCTCACAAAAGATTAAAGCTGAAAGGCAAAAACGTATCATACATTACATCCATGCCTACAGCAACAATATACACATACAATATAAAGGCACGATTTAGTAATGACTATCATAATCTCAATGAATGGTTATTTAAATGAATGATTATAAATGATTATTTTTTTTTATTATTTAAATGATTAAGTGTTTCCATTGACTTCAGTGAACTTTAGCTGGATGCTCTCAAGGCTTTGGATGCCTATAGCTGCGTTGTGTTTTGTTAAGTAGTTGCTTAGAAATAAAACAGCGTGTTTCATCTAGCCGATCAGCCTTGTAAGACACTTAAGTAGATTGTATAAACAGCAGGATTAGTTAATAGACTTTTGGCAGGGGAACATCCTGTCTGTTCCTGCTCCCTGTCCTCCTCAAGACAAACTGCTGGAGGTGGAACAGCGTAGCTCGTCCTCACCTCCACCCTCCTCCCCGGTGAAGTGAGGCTTAAAAAGAAACCCAACCGCTGTGGTGTCTGGGAGGCTGCAGTTACGATGGTGCTGTGTGAACTTTATGGGCTTACATAGCGTTTTATTTGTCTATAAGGAAGAGATTAGGGAACTGCCTCCCTCTGTAAAAATGCTGTGGGGAGTTGTAGCGGGGCGAGGGGCTCCGCTGATATTTTTGGGATATGTGTCCCAAAGCTCTTGGAAAAAAAGCTATTTTGGGACCTACACAGATACACCAGTTCACTCGCTTAAAACGTAGAATATAGAAATATTATGTTGTATATTATAAAATATACTATGTTTAATAAGGATATGCTTAATTGATAACTCTATGGACTATTGAATGCCTGTTTACACAGTCTCAAAGTGAATCAAAGTGAACCCAGACTACGTGATAATGTTAACAATGGATATTTTGACACACCATGTTCTTTCCTATAATTATCTGGTAGCCTTTCAGTTTTAACAGAAGGTCGTAAACCTGATTCAGCCTTCTTGTGTTGTAGCCAGAGCATCATATTGATGCAGCAGTGGCATTATGTGATCAGCTTCAGGACCCTGGACAGCACCATGCCTGATTAGACTCAACCTCATGTTAAAAACACCATCATTTCTCACCTTATAGAGTTTCAGGTGTGTTCAGTGTTTGTGTCTGTTATCTTGGATATAATATTAGTTGGATTCTGTAAATGGTGGCATATTTTTTTGAGCGGTTATACTCTTTTAATGTACTTTCTAAAGAACAGAAACGTAGTTTTGTTATTATTATTTGTAATTGTGCAACTTTCCAATCATGCAAAACAACATGAAAAATTAAACAACATATATGATCTATATCAAATTATATTAAACAACGTAATACTGAGGGTTACTCCTAACACTGTAGATAGGAACAGATTTACAGAAAACTTTGTCAGAAAAATTAGAAGAAAAAAACACAATAGTGAAATCCATTGATGGATAAAAATCTGAAATACAGTATAAAAATAAAATAGTGGTTAGACAGAATATAACTGTCATTAGGCATCATCAGAAAGTATTGGATTTTGCATGTAGGTCATTTGTGAATTAATACTGATAAAAGGTATATAAAGGTATGTATATACTTTAAAAGGGTTGGTAAGCTTATTTGCTCAAAAATACAGCATGAACCGTAATATTGTGAAATATTACTATTTAAAATAACTCTTTTCTGTTTAAATATGTTTTAAAATGTGAAAATTTGTGAAAAGGCTGAATTTTCAGCAGTCATTACTCTAGTCTTCAGTGTCTCTTGATACTGTAGAACATTTTAATATGCTGATTTGGTGATCAAGAAACATTTCTTCTTATTATCATTGTTGTGCTGCTTAATACTTTTTGTGGAAACAGCGGTCAATTTTTTACAGGATTCTTTGAGTAGAAAACTCATCCTTGCTGAATGAAAGTTTTTTTTTTTTTTAAACTAAACATACAGACACATACGTTTATACATATACAGTACACACTCTCTCTATATATATACACACACACACACACACACACACTGGAATAGATTTTGTGGAGGCAAACTGCTGTGAAATACATCCCATGAATATTTAAAAATTTTGTACAAGATGTACTTTTTGATGGTCAAAGGTATGACAATGAATATCTCTTCTGTCCTTTGAAGGTGAATCCCTGCTTTTCTCTTTGATACGCATCTCTGTAGTTGTCCTCGTTCTCAAATCCTCAAATATGCTCAGCAGTTGCTGGTGGAAGAAAAGTAGATCAAAGAAATTCATTCATGAAGCTTGATTCACGATGGTCGTACAGGAATATAAAGTAGTTTTTGTATTTGTTCTTGTTGTTGCGATGCCGTGTGTTTAGATTGATTTAAATATAAGACATCCAGCCTCACGCTGCTCTGCATTCACACTCTCTGCAGGCCTGCATGCATGCAGCCGCATTAAAACTTCTCTCAAACCTTAGCGAGCTATTATCTTTGATCAGCTCTGCATGCTGCCACCTCAAATAGCCGTATAGTCTGTTTGCTGGCAGTTAATGAAGTTAATTAAAAATCCCCAGTGCAATTTGAGAACAATTAAACTCCAACAAACTCGTTTTTTCCTGCCAGCTCTAAGCATACGCCTGACTGGCCTGTGTTCTTTTTATAGTCCGTCCATGGCTGCACTATATTGATAGTCCTCAGTTATGCTGGTTTTGTTCTAAATCCCTAACCCAAGTTTAAAACTTCTACAATTAGTTCAGCCTGAACTACTTACAACAGTCTGTTTAAACTGAACAGATTTCTTTTTTGAAAACCTCCCATTGACTTTGAACTGCTCTGACTGTTAGAATAGAATAGAATGTTCAGCATTCAAGAAACAAGAGTGATGAGGTCATTGTACTGTTTGTTGAATTGTACTTTGGTCTTCTGTCTTGCATCTATTTGCATACTGAATTGTGATTGGTCTTGAATGGTACAGTGATTGTACAAACTCTTCTGAGCAGCTGACAGAAAACAAGACGTGTTGCAGTTGCAAGCACTTGTGTTTCCATCAGGAAAAGAAATCTAATTGCTCTCTGAATTGTTTGTGGCTTGTATGCTAGTGTGCAAGTTTTGAAAGATTTCAGAGGAAGCAGTTCAGCATCGGGTTGAGATAACAAAATTAAGCTGTGTCAAGACCTATCTGAGTTTTTAAGGGAATCGTGTGGTTGCACACGATGCAGTAATGGTCAGTTTTGACCAGCTGCCTCAGCTGGACTTTATGGCAAGGTTTCGTTCTCATGACTGGCTTCACTGAACCTGGAACAGCAACATGCAGTGTTAGATGACAGCCCTAATTATTCATGACAGGCCTGGGTTCAGCCAGCCAGAGGAATGCTCAGGAATGCAGCAGACTGAAAAAAACATCTTTAATTTAGCACAGAGTAACACTTGCAATGACTGATCATACAGTCAGTGTCCAGTTAACAAATAAATACAAGCGCATACACTCACACAAACATTTTCAGCATCTGGAGTGCAAGTAATACAAGCATTTTCCCTTCGCTCTGTCTGTTGCTGATCCATCATTCCTGAACTCTGGATTTGTGATTAAGAAGTAATTCACTGTCAATCGTTGCAAACATCAAGGACGCTAGCTGTTTCAGTTTTGTCAGTCAAACTCCTTGTGAAAGAGAATTCACTCTGTTCTGTTACTGTAATGATTTCAGCTGTTTCTTTAAAGTGTTGTTACTCCAAGAATCACTGAAATACCTGACTGAATCTGAATCATTAGGCTATGATATCGATGTCTGGCTTGCGAATGATAACGTTCAGACCCCTGTGTAACCTGTGAAAAGCCCATTTGATTGTGGAGGCATCAATCAATAGCCAGTGGCTTTCATGATGTCAGGGCTGCACAGGGACATTCAGTGCCACCTCCTGATTGTGTGTTATTGCTGTCATTAACCCTGGGCCTGTGTGAAGCTCTGGTCAGAGGTCTGAGTTGTGTTTTCGCTCTGTTCCAGCTGCAGTGGAAACAGCAGCCAGTGTCCAGACCTTCCTGTTCAGACGGAGGAGAACCATTAGAGGCTCAAGCCAAATCAGAGCCAGATGTCCACAGGCTATTTGTACAAGCCATTCAATAATTCACAGAGCAGCCATTATAACTCAGGCTGTATGGTGTTGTGGATGCTGGATTACTCATGCTATATTTTATATTAATCCAATGGAAAATGAATTATCGTATTCATCTTGTCAGGAACGCAAAGACTGAACTCTAAACCAGCCAACCGTCTGAAACACAGAAACTTCTCTTCTCTTCTCTTCTCTTCTCTTCTCTTCTCTTCTCTTCTCTTCTCTTCTCTTCTCTTCTCTTCTCTTCTCTTCTCTTCTCTTCTCTTCTCTTCTCTTCTCTACATCTTCTTGCATCTTCTCACATTTTCTTGCATCTTTTTTTGTCTCTTCTTGCATCTTCTCTATTCGTATTTTTCATCTTCACTTCATGCATCTTTCATCTCTTTACATCTCACATTTTCTGTTTTTGCATCTTCTCTTTGTGCCTTTTGAGATGCCCATCTCATCTCATGCCATCTTCTCACCTAATCTCATTCACTTCTCTTTTTTTCTACTCTCATCTCTCATCAGGCTGTATTGTTTTGTGGATGCTGGATTACTCATGCTATATTTTATATTAGTCCAATGGAAAATGAATTATCTTGCTCATCTTGTCAGGAACGCAAAGACATTTCTTGTCTTCTTGCCTCATCTAATCTCCTCTTCTATCCTTTTCACGTCTTTTAATTCTTCCTAGGTGCTTTCATCAACAGTTTTATTAAATGCTATTCTTCACATAGGTTGATCGTGTGTGTCGACAGCAACACCCGCCCTCTACCGTGTCATGTTTGATCAGACAGTACACACTGTAGGTGGCCTGGCTCATGGAGAAATATTTGAAATTCCAAATCCAAGCATGTCATCATTGTCTGTCTGAATGCTTCTCAAAGTCAAAACGGCAAACGAAGCTACTGTAACCTTTCTCTCCCTCTTTTTCTTACTCTGTTGCATTGCAAAGCAGCAATACAACAAAACTGCAAGATGACATTTGCATACAGACACTCTTGCACATTTACACGCACAGGCCGCTGAATTGGTAGGTGGTGCTGTGTTTTGTCTTTTGCTGGTGGAAAGAGGTCCCTGGGGTTGAGAGCTTTGAAAGCTCAGATGTCTGGGTCTGTGGGAGCCTGGCGCTGTGACCACACGGCTCTGAATTCTAAAAGACACATTGTCTGGGCCAAGCGTTTAGCAGAGTGCTGGTACCTGCAGCTGTTTGTTAAAAAAAGTCATTTCTTCCTGGTCCAGTATTTTCATTTCCCCCCACATCTGACTGTGAGAGATCTCTCAAATAGCTCTGAAAAATGTGTCTGGGTGCACGTATAATGTAAAAGTCTGTGATTGCTTTCATTTATACTTGAACGCGTTGACATTTTTATTTATGTAAGCTAATTTTCTTGGCTCAATTGAAGCATAGTACACTCAGATTTTACTAAGGTGATGCAACTTGAGTGTTGCTGTTATTAAAGCAAAATGGGTCAAACTAAATAAGAAATATAATTATGAAATTCATGTACAGTTTCACTTTTTGCTCAAATATATTTGTGCTGACAATATAATTAGTCATGAAAACAAATATTGCATTTAAAAAGGAGTGCAAAATACATGCATTTTCATTATTGGTATCAGAATGTGTTTTGAATCACTGCTACTGTTTTGCGTGTCTATTGGTTTACAGTAATGACTGTAGCAGAAGCCCTTTTCTTAGGTACATTGTGTGTGTGCATTTGTCCGTATGCATGTTTAAATGCAATAAACATGTTCTAGTTGAATAGCACGACACCAGTTTGAGCGTAATGGTTGTGGTCTGCTATTACCACCAGGATATGGAAAGCGCTATATCCTGCAATGACTCATAAACTCTGTCACGATCCAGTCTTTGGGGATTGTAATACTATGGAGTGTTATGAGATTCACAGAAGCCCTCACACTAACTGAAAGAGTCTGGTTTGTGTGGGTGTGCATGTGTTAGCCAAGCACTAAAAGGGTGAGGAGTTGGTCTGACAGACTGTGTCTCACTGACAAAAAGAAAAAGAAAGACAGAGGAACAGGTGAGGGCTGTCAGCATGACTGTGATAACAGCTGTTAACACATTTACATACAAATGCCACAACTAGTTTGTCAGTGATCACAGACAGATACACAGCTAGTAAATAAACACCTCCCAAACTCTTTACACTTCATCTGTCATGTATGATGCTCAGATAGGCCTTTCAGCAGTTGTGTTGTTGCATTAATAATTATAGAATGATCTTTCAAAAATTTAGGGAAATATAGAGACTTTTCATGCATTAAAACGGATGTATCATGGGCAACAAGATCTGCCTTGCTCTTTAGAAATGAAAGTGTGCAGCTAGATTGGTCATTCAGGAATCAATCGTTGTATTTAGAAACTGATAAACAATAGTATAAACTATGCTGGGTTAAACAGAGGATTGCCAGTCATAACTGAGCTATCAAATCTAATTTACATACATTTAAATTCAAGTAAAAAAACTGAAAACTCCAGTGCCCTTCAAAAATTTAGGTACTGTATTTTTTGCTTAAAGTTTTTGAAAGCAGTCTCTAATGCTTACCAAGGCTAAATTTATTTGATCAAAAATACAGTTAATACAGTAATATTATGAAATATTATTAGTTTGAAATCATTTAAAATAATAAATTTTCTATTATAATATATTTTCAAATGCAATTTATGCCTGTTTTCAGCAGTCATTACTTCAGTCTTCAGTGTTTCATGATCCTTCAGAATTTATTATAAAATTATTTGCTGCTCAAAAAAACATTTCATATTATCAAAGCTCAACAATGTTGAAAACAGTTGTGTTTTGTGGAATCTTTATCTATTTCATGTAAAAGTCTTTACTTTCACCTATGATATATATATTTATCTCAAACTTTTGAATGGTAGTGTGCATATAGACGTCGCAAATGCCCATTTCAAGTCTAATTTACATCAATTTTAAATTCAAAAATCTACATGGAATGGAACTCATTTCCAGTGTAGCATATCAACTGTTCAAATCATTTAGTCAGATTTACTGAATAGAAAGTGCTGTTATATGTGCTGGTTAGTGCATTTACGTTGCATCAACCCCCAAAAGGTTTTTTCCAACAGTGGGTGAGTAGTTTGCTCCATTATTCTTTGTTGTTTAATATAAAATGCTGTTTTCGAAAGACTATGAGTTCAGAGAGTAAAAGGATCTGTGTTGAAACCTACTTGAACCTACTATTAGCTATGCAGCATCACTATATGCTCAAAGTAAGAATTAACTGTTAATATGGCTATAAATGTATATGTGCTGCAAAACAGGCCTAAGGGTCAGAGCGAGAGGGTCGGAAATGGTCATGTGAACAATTATGGTGCAGCAAACCAATTATAAGTGAACCTGAGATGGGAAAGAAATAATAATAATATACAAAATTACAGAATATGATTCCTTTCAATTAAGAGGGAGGTGGAGGCTAAAGGTAAAACACAGAAGACAGTGCTGGATGTAAAAAACAGGCTCCCAGACACAATGTATTTACAGGAAACATAAGGACAGCAGTTGCTGGAAGACACAGTGATGTCTGTTAGTTCACTCAGACAGCATACGGCTGCACGTCTCGCACAGCTACTTCTGCTTCTGGAAATGAAGAGTCCATCTCTGTTCTCCACCTCAGGCCAATGTTCTTAATGGCCTGTTTATACAGGGTGAGAGCAAAAGAGAGATAGAAAAAACGGGACAGATACGGCATATTGCACCAGAGGGACAGCAGAAGAAAGCATGTACTGTATGTTCCTGTAAATAGCTCTCAGACAATAGCAGAGAAGCCTGAGGGTGTGTGGTGTGTGCAGTTACACACACATCCATCATTAGTGAAACTCTGCAGCTTTAATGATGCTGAAAGTGATGATTTGTTTGGGAAGTTCTTTATGTGAGTGTGTCATTCAGGTACTTCAAAAGCTGTTATGTTTACTGGTCAGTTGCTAAAAGAGCTGTAGAAATTGCACCACCGGATTCGATTGCGATCTAATGCCTCTCTGAAAGCTCGGTGTTCTTTCACAGGGTCCATCCTGAGATTTCACATCAGAACAAAGAAACCTTCAGTTTCATCTCGCAGTTGCTCAGGTGAAGTCACACAGAACAGGATACAGTTACTTCAGCTGTATGACTAATGTTTTTCCTTTTTTGTTCCCTGGCAGGTTCACTTTGGTGTTTGGCTGTCTGGTTCTGTCTGTGTTCTCCACCATCCCTGCTCATATGGACCTCTCCAATCACTGTCTGCTTATTCTGGTGAGACACACAAACTTACTGTATGTAGAAACAAAATACCTGAAACCACCTGAAACACTTAAGAGTCAATATAAATTGCTGTGTGCAACACCATTTTACTTCTGTAATGATGAATTTCAAAATAAAATGTAGTATTAAATGAGAAAAAATGTAGCTTGGAACTTGAATTGATTGTATGGGGGAAAGGTTTGCTTAAACAGACACTAAATCACAATTTGGCAGTTGGTTAAGATTATCCTACATGGCTTTCATGTCAGCACCACTACTCTTCAAAGTTTGGGGTTAATTTCAAAACAAATTTTTTATTTTATTTTTTTTTTAAGAAATTAATACTTTTATTGGGTGACAATGCAATAAATTGATTGAAAATGACAGTAAAGACTTTTACGTTGTTACAAAGGATTTTTATTTAGAGTATATGCTGTTATGCTGGAAGTCCACACTACAAATATTATGATAACAGCACAGAGGAATAATAGTGTTGGAAAGTTATTGTTATAGTTATCATTCTTTTGGGTCTTAAAGTTGTAGGGTCAGCGAAGTTCAATTTTGATTTGTTGTTGACTTTAAGTCTCAAAACAAGGTCTCAGTGTTTCTCTCTGGTCTGGTGTTCAAAGATCCCTTCAAAAACGTTAAAAGACGATCACTTGGATTAGGCCATTTGATATGTGTTGTATTATGCTGGGCTGGTTTCATCCTTTCACTGAGATGTTTTACTGGTGGATGGGATCCTCTCAGATGACAGCAGAAAGCAGCACGGTTCTTTTAGTGATTGAGCACCTCAGTCCCACCGGACGCTTGGTGGAGCGGGCCAAGGTGTTTCTGTTTCAGTTAAAGAGGCTGTATTGAGAGACGTTCAGAGACTCTGAGCTGACCTGAAAGCAGGAGAGGATGGCGTCTACCCCACTGGTGGGAAAGCAGGACCTGCACAGCCTCCAGTATCAGATAGTGCTCAGGATAAGCAAACAGTGTTGTGTCAAGCCGTGGGAAGCCCAGCCCGGCTGTCACAGTGGATCAGGACAGGACAGTTTAAAAGCCTATCCCAGGCCTCTTACCCCTCAGAGATGGGGCAAACGTGATATATGACCCGGGAAAAGGTTGATTAGTCCATCAACAGCTGCAAAGAGGACTTGATATTCAGACAAATATTATCAACATCATCATCAACAAATGAACTGTCATTTAGTTTATAAAACAGCGACAATTTCACATTGAATTCCATCAGAGAATTTTCCTAACACAAATTTGATTTGATTTTCTCTTTCTATTTAATGAATTGAAAAACAAAAGCCACTTACCCTAAAACTAAATTCAAGATTTCATATAGAGAATATAATATATATATATTTATATATAAGAAATTCAAATATAAATGAAAAGCGAAATGTAAATATGAATAAATAGAGTATTATTCATATTTACATAAATATTAAAGAGTATATATTAAATAAACATTACTAAATATATTATAAATATAATATAAATCTTTGACGTTAATATTTATCAACCCATTAGATTTATTTATTAGATTAGAATTATTTCTGAAAGCATTTAAAAACCAGGCAATATTAAAGCCAGACGTCTTCTTCAAAGCTTATTTTTGTTTATTTAATACAATTTTTTATTTATTTAATTTCAGATTATTTCAAGCATTTTAAGAAACATGTTTGTTTATTGACTGACTCACTTACTTGCTTTCTTACCAGTTTATTTCTGTTTATTATTGTTTTTCTTCCCCACTACTTAAGAGTTTGTGCCAGGTGATCCAAAAGCATGAAAGCATGAAAGTTTCAACTGATGACCAGATTGTAAGCCCAATGAGAATCAGCGAGCAGTTTAATGTAAATGTGTGGTGTTTCTCTGGGAGCGGAGCAGTGTTATAAACTCTATGCATGCAGACAGATGTTTTTCAGGTGAAACCCTCTGTGAACTCAACTGGGGTTTATCTAACACTGCAATTAGCAGGCACCAGGAATGTGGCAATGATGGATTAGCTGAGAGGTTAATTGTGTTACAGTAGCTAGGCCTCCTGTGGTGTATCAGGGTGTGTGTGTGTGTGTACAGTATTTAAAGTATATACATATGTAATCAGTGTTGGGAGTAACGCGTTGCAAAAGTAATGCATTACAGTAACGGATTACTTTTTGCTGTAACGCAGTAGTGTAAGGCATTACTAATCAATTTTCAGTAATATTTTACTCGGTACATGTTCAGTAACCTTGCATTACAACATACTTTTAGCCCAAAATTTAATTGTTCAAAGAAAAAAAAAAACTGCAAGACCGCGAGACATTAACAAATCAAAAATGCCGAAATAAGTTCTATTTCCTGTTCGTAGTCAGTCAGTAGCCGCGTGTGGTGTCCAAGTTTGTAAATAAAGACTAAATGACAGCTTCTGATATATTTGTTTAGCGATTCATTTCATTTATCTCCCTCTCGCTGGTGGAACTTTGTATTGTGTGACGTAGTCCAGTGAAGGCGTGTTTAGGGCGGGTTTTACAGGAGTGCCGCAAGGCTACTGGCCCGACAGTGGAAACGCGGCATGATTTCGGCCTCTGTGCTCGAGGTCCGAGGCTATTAGCCCCGCCCGGCTCGCACTGGCCAGTGGAAAAGCGGCTAATGGGTGAAGATGGCAGAATACTTCGAGTTTGTCAGTGAACCTCTTGAATTCAAAGAGAATAAAATAATGGCAACAATAAGAAAAGAAAAAATGTGCAACTTGTCATGGCATTAGAGTTTACATATAGTCCTGTTGTGTCTAATATGAATAGACCCAAGCTATTCACAGATATTGCCAGATCCTTTCTCGCATTGTCTTGAGCCTTCACTTTGCCATTTAGAAGTTATATTGTTAGTAGCCTGGATAGCCCACAGTCATGCTACACCATATGGCCCTCTACTGGATGTAAAATGCTCTGCAGTACATTTTGTCATTTTATAATGTTCTACTTCTGTAGTTATTTTGGTAAAAGTAACTCAAAAGTAATACAGGAGTCATGTAACGCATTACAATTCTGAGTCAGTAATATTGTAAGGTAAGGAATTACTTTTAAATAATAGTAACAAGTAATCTATAATGTATTACAGTTTGGAAGTAACTTGCACAATGCTGTATGTAATACATTCATGCCTAACTTTACAGAAAATAACAATAAGCAATTTTTTTTGGTGAGATAGCTTTAATTAGTTTCCATATATTAAGTGGTGCACCTGATGTCATGAAAGGTGTTTGTGTGTATTTTTGTTTTGCAGGAGTTTGTGATGATCGTTGTGTTCGGTCTGGAGTACATCATTCGCATCTGGTCGGCTGGATGCTGCTGTCGCTACAGGGGATGGCAAGGACGACTGCGCTTTGCAAGAAAACCATTCTGTGTCATCGGTAGGATAAAAAACGCGTTCTTTGAGTGTGCTCTCCATACGTGTGTTTGTAGAGGGTGATGGATCTGCTGTATTGGTGTGGATGCTGACGGATGCTCGATGGGCTAATGATAGCACCTCTGCCCCAGATCGATGACTGACTCAAACATACATAATGACTGTGAGAGTTCTCTTGTAATTCCCTCATGAGGAAAAGCAGACAATAAGGGATTACAGGCAATAACTAACCAGTGCTATTTATATTTATTGGTGTATGTGGTGTTGTGTTGTATGAGGGTAATTTAGGCTCCAGTGTGAATATATCAGTGTGTTGTGTGTCATGCACTGAACCTCATCTCCATTCATTAGGAGGCTGAGTTCCATCAGCATCCCATCAGCGCTGAGACTAACTCTGAATTATGAAACAGAGAGAAAAAGGAAACAATTTCCCCTTCCTGCTCAACACATTTATTTGGCATGTCCCATTAGAAATTGTGTAAAGGTCTTTGCATATTATATGCATACACTTGCTGACTCTTAATGAAGCACACCGTCTTTATGTGACCACATCCACTATTATTCCATCTTCATGTTAACTAATATAAATACATTCATCTTCGACTTCATGTAGCACTTTTGCATGGCAACATAGCAACTATTAAACCATTTCGGTGATTTAAAATGTTTGCACAACTAATTAATTGAGACAAATTCTGGAAAACTACTTTTTTGGCCTGTCAAAAGTAACCTGATTAACCTACAGTAAGCTCACCTTGTTAAATTGAATTGAATTAATTGAAAAAAATAAAATAAACAAGTAAATAAAATAAAGATTTGTGAAACAAGAATACATTTGCATCAAAACAATGTGTTTACACTACTGTTTCAAAAGTTTGGGAATTTTTAAAAATGTTTTTGAAAGAAGGCTCTTATCAATAAAAACAATATTGTGCTATATTATTACAATTTACAATGTTATCTATTTTAATATATGTGACCCTGGACCACAAAACCAGTCTTAAGTCGCTGGGGTATATTTGCAGCAATAGCCAAAAATACAATGTATGGGTCAAGATTTTTCTTTTATGCTAAAAATCATTAGGATATTAAGTAAAGATCATGTTCCATGAAGATATCTTGTAAATTTCTTACTGTAAATGTATCAAAACTTAATTTTTGATTAGTAATATGCATTGCTAAGAACTTCATTTGGACAACTTTAAAGGTAATTTTCTCAATATTTATATTTTTTTGCACCCTCAGATTCCAGATTTTCAAATAGTTGTATCTCGGTCAAATATTGTCCGATCCTAACAAACCACACATCAATGAAAAGCTTATTTAGTCAGCAAATCTCAATTTTGAAAAATTTACACTTAAAACTGGTTTTGTCGTCCAGGGTCACATGTGTAGAAATGTAATGTTGTCCTGTGATGGCAAAGCTGAATTTTAAGTCCTTCAGAAAATTATTTTAATAATTAACATTAAAATATGATATTACAGAACATTTATGTAACATTCTAAATCACTTTACTGCACTTTACAGTTCAAATTTTTGAACTTTTTGTGGTCTAAATAAAAATGTTTTACATTGAACGCAATCTGAGATCTGTAGCTTTAAACAAGGATATGTCATATACTGTCATATATGAAAGTCAATTATAAAATATTGAAAACTTTGAGCTGAAAGTTTGGTTATAAAACATTTTTATTAAGATTGTGATCAATTAGTTTATTTACAAATTGTTTTTTTTGTTTTTTTACGACACACATTGTTCCAAAGCAACTTTTACAGCAAAATAAAGAAGGGGGAGAGAAAAAAAAAGAAAATTGTACCTTTCCTTTCTCTACTGGTAACTTTCATTTTACTTGTAGTATGGCTTTTGTTCACAAGTACCACAAATCTGCTGCCCTCATTTCCATTTGCTCATGTTCTTCAATGTTCCATTTTCACCTTGTAGCAACCTTCAAAGGTTGTGGGATTCGAATTTCAAATAACAGACTTTTAGGAGGCCACCTTCAGCATGTGTGACACAAGAACATTCTTATTTCAAACCTCAAGTGTAACATTCAGCAGGAAAATATGACGGAGGTGATTTGAGTAAAGAACAATATTATCCCTGGTTAAGACACGCTGGGAGCTGGAGAGGTTTTTCTGTGTGCAGCGAAGGATTAGATATGCTGTTCTGTAAGGCTGTGGCTTCTCTGCTCTCTCTTGGCCCCTCTCTCTGTCTCTGACCTCCGGGAGAAAGACATAACAGCAAGTGAAACAGCCTAATTTTTTTTTTTTTTTTTAAATATCTCTGTTCCTGATGTCTTAGAGAACAACAGCAAGCTTAGTTTATAGGTAGATGGGCTCAAGTGCTCTTGATATGGCTGGGTGGTCTTAGTCCTTGTTGAAGTTGGATTAGTGATGCCAAAGTTAAGTGATATTGATATTGGGAGATAAAGCGGACTATGAGTCACTGATTCCATCTCCTAAATGGCCAACTGCTATAATTATTTTTAATAAGTCAATTAAAGTATTTCTATTGCTCTGTTGGTGTAAACATACAAATTATCCCTGTCTCCTGTGTTTGTGTTTCAGACATTATTGTGCTCATTGCGTCCATCGCAGTGGTTTCAGCTGGTAGCCAGGGCAATATTTTTGCCACGTCTGCACTTCGCAGTCTGCGTTTTTTGCAAATCCTGCGCATGGTGCGTATGGACAGGCGAGGCGGTACCTGGAAACTGCTTGGATCTGTAGTCTACGCTCACAGCAAGGTATACTGAATACTATTTAAGGGCAAAAATGAGTAAATGAGCTCAGGTCATGACATTGCGTGTGAGTTTTCATGTCAAGGCAGACATGTGACCCCACAATCAACCTCTTTTTCCAGCACCGCTTGGACTGAAACTTCATCCACAGGCTGCAGCCAAACCACACGCTTCCTCAGTCCTCAGTTACCCACCATTTAGTGGAGAGATTAGGGGTCCCCGCAATGAATCATTGTGGTCGATATAATAGCAGTGTTACTTATTTCTATCTCCTTTCAGACTTAAGCATTTGCATTTTCCTGACATCCCTGATCAAACTGAAAAAAACAGCTTAAACCAGCTTGTTTCACTGGTCTTTGCTAGTTTAGTCTGGTTTAGCTGGTCTCCCAACCTGGCCCCTCTGGTTTTCCTCCTAGCCAGCTGATTTCCAACCTGACAACCTCTTTAAAACCAGAAAACAGCAGAACATTTTTAAATTCTAAAACATTTTATGAATTTTATGTAATTCGAAATAAGTTTATCTGCATAGCACTTTTTACAATAAACAGTGTTCCAGTGCAGTTTTATAGAAAAAAAATAATAATAATAAAAAATATTTTTGTTATTTTTGCAGTTTCTCTATTGATCTAGCTGGTTTTACAACCTGGCCATGCGGGTTTTATCCGGTTTAAACTGATCTCCCAACCTTTAGCTGGTCACCAAACTAGTCCCCCAGCGTGACCAGCTGACATGAGCCCAAAACCCATATAAAACCAGCCAACAGACCAGCAAGAGACCAGCAAGCCATCTTAGGCTGGTCCAAGCTGTTGTTTCTACAGGAAATTTTTTTTTTTTTGTAGATATGACTTTAATTTATTGGATGTTTTATATTGTGATGTTTGTTTCAGGAGCTTGTGACCGCCTGGTACATTGGCTTCTTGGTGCTGATCTTTTCATCGTTCTTGGTCTACTTGGTGGAGAAAGAGTTTAACAAACAGTTCGCCACCTATGCAGATGCTCTTTGGTGGGGTACGGTAAGTCTACCTTAAATGCCTTCCTTAAACGCCATCCTTACGCTCTTCCTCAACCCCTTTCAGTATTTGTGCACATTTTCCTTTAAATGTATACAAAATCCCTTTTTTCACATCTATATACAATCAATCCATCCCCCACTGTCTGGTTTTAGGATGCTCAGTAATACACATTGTCAGTATTTCACTGTATTTCATTCATTAATCGATAAGTGAGTTACAACCCTAGGCCTTGACAGAGTTTAGTTGTTGTGGTACACACAGCAGGACTGGTCATGGTTCCTCACCAGCTGACTTAACAAATCAATGCATGTAATTTCCTGCTCCTACCAAGCACAAACAGAGCTGTTTCGAGGAGATGTGAGGTCAGTTGAGGGTATGGCCTTCTGCTGTAGAGCTCAGATGCAGAGACAAACCAGCAGTGAGCCAATATTATGCTGCCACACGGTATTTACACTGGGTTGAGCCCAAGCCAGTGTCTGGAGCTGACAGGCAGGCTTCCGTGGAGGAAAACAGGAGAACGGGAGTCTGGCTTTGTGTGTGAGCTCCCACACACCTAGTCTTTGCCTCAAAGCACTGTGAAAGGCCGCAGTGCTCTGTGCATTTGACAAATGCACTCACTTTTACTGGATGTGTTGAATTTGCTTTGGCCGGGCCTTTGTTTAAGTATCCCCTGCCTGCAAGAATCCAAAGCGCTCACTTATGAGTGTGGAAATGAGTGTGAGATGTTAGACTGATCCTTTTTTTTTTTTTGACGAGCCACCAAAGTATTTCTCTTGCTGAAAGATGGATCTAATACCGTGCATCTGTGTGGCCGTAACTTTAGAACGCAGATTGGTGTTTATGGGTGTTTAACATGGCATAAATAGACAGAATTGACTGCATGTTTAGAGGCCTCTGACTTTCCAATGCACCCTTGCCAGGATTCGATCTATGTTTGGCCATCACGTAGAGTCAGAGTGTGTAGAGGCTACTATTCCTCCTACATACATGAGTGAAGGTGATATGTGGAGTGTTAAAGTACACTGCGGTCCTGCAACCAGACACATAATTCAATGCTGTCTGTTTGTGGAAAGTCTTTAGCAATATGACCCTAGTCTTGTAAACATATAAAAAAAGGTTGACCCTTCATATTCTCACATTTTTCTTCAGATCACGCTCACCACCATTGGATACGGTGATAAGACTCCACAGACCTGGACTGGGCGGCTTCTGTCTGCAGGGTTTGCTTTGCTGGGCATCTCGTTCTTCGCTTTGCCTGCTGTGAGTAGCTCCAACCATGTACAGCGTGACTCACATTCTTCTGACATTAGAATAGATTGGGGTAAATATTGTTTTACATAACAATGGATTTATGAAAAATAGAAGTTAAAGCTATATTATACTCAAAAATGAAAATTCTGTCTGCATTTACTCAACCTCATGTTGTCCCAAACATGATGATGATTGCTTTCTTTTTTTGAAGAATTATTTTTTCTTCCATATAAAACGCCATAAAAACATCATTGAAGTAATCATGACTCGTGCACTAAATTCCAAGTCTTCTGACATCATGTGTGCAAAAATGTATAGTCACCATGAAGTCAATGTACAATTCTTTGTAAAAATCAAGTCCCACCCTACAATTCACATTGAATAAGCTGTTTCTCTTGCATATATTTGACACAGTAGGGAAAAAAAGATTTTCATAGTATGGAAATAACTATGGAAGTCAATGGGGACCAGCAGCTGCTACCGTTGTTCCTCAAAATATCTTATTTTGTGTTCAGCAGAAGAAAGAAACCCATACAGTTTTGGAACAACTTCAGTGTGAGTAAATGACGGCAGATGAACAAATGAGATATACTGTAACTTTAAGCATTAGGTTATGCCTTCTTATCCTGACCTCTTAAGTGATCTCACTTACGAGAGATGAGGGGTTTGTGGTCTTTTAGGATGAAACTTGAAATCACTAAAACCATTTTTGTTAGCTCAGGCAGAGTGTTTGTACTGTGATGATTTTTATGATGTGTTTGAGAACGCACAGTATGTGTGGCTGTAAAGCCCCTCAGAGGCCTGTCTGACTCATTCTCGTCAAGTGATCTGTAACTCTGCTCACAAACGTGTCCTGCACACTCGCAGTCTCTCTTAGTCCAAATCAGCGGATTCAACCTTAGTAATAGGGTGCGTTTGTTTTCTTTCTGTGGGTGGATGTGGGTGTAGGGTATTCTTGGCTCTGGCTTTGCTCTGAAGGTCCAAGAGCAGCACAGACAGAAGCACTTTGAAAAGAGGAGAAACCCAGCAGCCAGCCTCATACAGGTAAGCTCATCCTATCTCAAAAACTCGATCAGTCAGACATTCAGAACTCAACACATGTTGCCTCATTAGAATTTAAAACAAAGAATGCTTAATGCTCAAATCCTTTCATATTTCATAATTGGTGGTTTTTAAGGAATCTGAAGTACTTAAGCATTTCTTCTGTATGTATGATTTGCCCTGTTCTGATTCTCATCCTCAAAGATCAGATTCACTTCAATATGCACTTGCACTGCACACAGTTAATATCCCATTTGTTAATATCAAATTAGTTTCATACCTGCCAGTTTTATAATGGGACATTTATAAGACAGTGGAATTCTTCCCTGATAGTGTCATTTTAAATCAGAGTTATTATAGTTAAATAAGTCAGAAACTAAAAAAGAAAGAAAAAAGTAGAATGTTACTTGAAATAAATATTAACTGAAATAAATGTAAATATAAAAAAACAAACTTATTTCCCATTTTTCCTATTGTACTAAAATAACTAAAACTGAAAAAATAAACACTGTATAGGCACATTTAAATACAACAAAAACTAATAGGAATGACTAAACACTCATCAAAAACTAATAGAAATGACTAAACACTCAACAAAAACTAAGGTTAACATGAACTCAAGAAAATATGAAAATAAAATTAATTCACAATATTAACAAAAATGATAATATTATCTAAATGATACTAAAACAACAGTGGTTTGAACTGAATAATAATCTTAATAATTGTGATACTAAATTCATATTTAATATAAATAATTTATATTTTAATTTGTTATTATTTTAAATTAATAATTAATATTGATAATTTTGAATTAACTATTAATTGTAAAATCAGTTTATTTGTCTTCTTTTCCAGTTAAAACATCTAAACATTTTTTTATAATAATAATAAAGTGAATAATAATAATAATTGTACATCTTATAAAATTTTGCCTTTCAAATAAATATGTTATGGTATAGGTTTAGATATTATTTAGATACAAGCTGATTAATAAAGATTGTTTTTGGAGTGAACCATGTTCATTTTTTAATGAAAGAAGAGAAAGCGAACAATACCACAGGCATTGATTACATGAGGACTATTATCTTCCGTCAGAGCCAAAGGAAACACTTGCAGATATTTATGATGTGTTTCCATGGAAGGAATTCTGAGCAAGGGCCTCCCTGAGGACTATAGCTCTTCCTAATGGACGGTGCATCCCTCTCCTCTAGCAGAAGAAACAGATTTACTCCAGGAAAATGTACACACACACACAAACACACACCTACAAAACATTGAGGTCCTGTAATATTATAGAAATGAGTTACTTCCTTTTGGCTGCTGTTGAAAACCCACATGCATTTCCCAACTATTTTAACCACCATGACCCCTTTTCTTTCTCCAGGTTGTTTTCTGATATTGCAGACAGAGAATGTCTCATATATTCATCGGTCCTTATGTTTATGTTGTCTCTCTTCCTGTCTTAACCCTGTTTTTAATTTTCTTTACTTTTTCCAAAGGCCTTTCAGCGGGCATCCAACCATCCAGCTTTAATAACTGTTGTCAATAATGTGTATTTTAACCATGCTGTGTTGTTTAAGATGTAATGTTGCAGGGACTGCATTGGTGCATTATCTCTCACCTCCCTTAAATCACTTCAGGTCTTTATATAACCCAGGAATATATATCTTAATTATGATCTGTGGAGTATGACTCTCAGCTATGTCTGGGTCCGGATTCTTTCCTGCATGTTACGATTGCCGTTTTTCTCTTTTACTGACATTTTTGTAGAGAATGATGGAAAATATGCCCTCCCTCCTCACTGCTGCGTCACACAATTTGAGAGCCCCATCTTCAGTCTTTCATCCTTCTGATGTTTTTCTCCTCATAACACGTCTTCTGTTTCTTTCTGATGTTTTTTTAAAGCAATTTTACATCTTGATTCATAAAACCTTATCCATTATCACATTATTACAAGTCAACATGAAATAAAAATGACCCTGTTGACTTTCTTAATGCATGTACCTTATTATGAATGATTCATTAGTGCACATTATTCGTTTTGTTGCTTTTGTTTGTAGTTTTTAATCAGAATGACTTGTTCTTCCCTAGCAATCACTTTCCATTTCTGCTGGCGTCATTCAGTATATTGAATAATTTAGAAAAAAAAAAAAAAGAATTACTTTGTTTTAGTAAATTCACATTCAAGGCTTGCTTCATTCTAGTATGCATAGCCCACTTTTTACAATTCAGGCTATTACCAATGAATAAAATGCTATTTCGTTGTTATACCATATACATTGCAAAATCAGAAGTTAAATGCAAGCAGGGGTTCATATATCCTACAACAACATCTGTGTGGTCAAATACTCATAAAAGTATTAATTATAGAATAGTATTTAGATTGAAATAATGGGTAGTACTATGTAAGTGCCAAATGGCCAAACAGAAAACCCTTAAATTAAAACATACGAGGCCACAAACACTTTTTGCTTTTATTTTTAAAAGTTTGTGCTTTATAAACACCTTTTTATATATAAACACTTTTCACTGGATAAATGTATTCCTCTTTTCATTCACCGCATCACTTTTAAGTTCTTTTGGCTGTTTTGATGTTGTATGTGCCACCCAAACATCAAGACATTTGTTCAACACTGATCTGCTCTCATATTTGGACATGGTTGATGTGTGAAAAACACCCAAATCCTCTTGAATTACAGTGGGATCCAAAATCTAAGACATTGTCGGAAAATCTGGAATTTAAAGTATACTTCAATTTAAACCTTAAAAAAAATGCAAAAAATGAAACATTATTACACAAATAAGAAATATTTAATAAATTAGAGACATCATGTGACTATTTGGACAGACGGTCAGATGTTCTTACTTCCTCAAGAGGCTCTTTGGATCATTCTCAGATCATGCTGGAAAACATAATTATCAGGTTTTGTGAAGGTCATGCAGCTTAAGTCCTGCATTATTTCTAATAATGAATTCATTTTTAACATTTTACTCACATTGTTATGCAGATAATCTTATTTTTAAAAAGCATTTTCACTATTGGTCTCAGACTTTTGGTCCTCAAAATACATAGGCTAACATTTTTTCCAGCATTGCTCAAAACTTACATCATTTGTCACAAAATGGAAGCATCGGTTTGAAGAAATGTCTTGAGCCCAATCAGTGATTCACTGGCTGTTCCCTCACCATGCTATTGTCTTTCTCCACCCATGTCCCCGTCTGTGTGTGTGTCTGTCTCCTGCACCAGGCTGCGTGGCGTCTCTACTCCACAGACCTCTCCAGAACATACCTGAGTGCCACATGGCTGTTCTATAAAAGTGTTCTCCCTCCTCAAAGGCATGTATCAATGCAGTGAACTGATGGAAGAGCGCTTACATGAACCGGTTGTTACTAATCTTTTTTTTTTTTTCTTTTGTTGTTCTCCTTTTTTCTTTTTTTTTTTTAATCCCTGCTTTTTTCCTGGCCTTGTATATTTCTCTTTTTATTTTCTACTCTCCTCATTTCCCTCCCTATTTTCCTGGTTTTGTATATTCTGCACGTAGTGTGTGTGGCGTAGCTATGCGGCTGATGAGAACTCGGTTTCCATTGCTACCTGGAAGCCTCATTTGAAGGCGTTGCATACCTGCAGCCCTACAAAGTAGGTACAACTCTGGCAGCTGGTGTCGTATTTGGTGTCAGTGCTTCTGTAGCTCTCATTTTCCCACTTCCCTCGGCAAACAAACTCTGTTTTCCCTCTATCTGTATCTCTTCCTAAGCATAATCATCTCTTCTGTGCCCTACCATAGTCTGTAGATATCCTTGCTTATTTAAATCCTCATTAGGTCACTGAAAATACGCATATGGCCAGATGTCAAAAGTACATTATATATTATAAATTATACCCAAGTATGGATACTTTGTCAAAATTGTACTGTTAAATGTCAAAGTATCTTCCCTAAAACATCCATGAATTGCTACTGAATAATGATAACAATAAAATTCTCACTTTTTATCTCACAAATCTGACTTATTTCTTACAATTCCTAGATTATATCTCGCAATTCTGACTTTTTTTCTCAGAAGTGCAAGTTTTATCTTGCAATTCAGACTTATAACACATTTTTTATTTTATTTCTTGCAAATATAAGTTTACGTCTGCAGTTTTAAGATAACATTTTACACTTACACTGTCTTACTCTTTTACACTTTACATTTTTTTCCAGAATTGCAAGTTTGTATCTCAAAATTCAGTCTTTGAGCATATATTTCACAATTCTGATTTTTTTTCCTCATAATTTTGAGTTTAGCTCACATTCCTATATATATATATATATATCTTGGAGTTTATATCTCTTTTAAAGTACCCCTATTATGGGTAATGAAAGGTTAATATTTTGGTTTTGGGAGTCCCTAACAACAGGTTGACATGCATGCAAGGTCAAAAAACACTTTCATTTTCTTATAATATGCATTTATTTTTTACCTTACTTGCTCAGTGACTCCCAAATGATTCGCTCAACGATTAATTTTTCCAAACCCCTCCTTTGCGTGACGCAAATCTGCAGTGATTGGTCCAGTTGGTCGATTTCATTTCCATTTCATCATGCCTCTAATTCCAGATAAGCAGCATTTGTGAGTACAGTGCTGCTTTGTGTACAGCGTTACCGGGGAAACCGCTATTTTTACCGCACCAAAAGGCACCTAGTGGCAAAGAATGAATTAGCATTTTCATTCAGACCAACTCGAAAACACCAAGTGGGCGGGCAATATGCTAACGTTTCATGTTGATGTCAACAACATTTATTTTGAGACACAATAACTCTATACACGGGTGCACTTTCAGATTTAAAACTTTGCAGGATGTTTTCATTCGCTTAGAGCTGCGTGAGAGGTAATTTTCAAAAATCCGTAATAGGGACACTTTAAGAGGGACCTCAAAATTGTGAAATTTACACTGATAATTGTGATAAAGTCAGAATTGTGTTTTATAAACTTGCAATTCTAAGAACACAGTCTAAATTGCAAGTTGTAAACTTAAATCATTGTCGTAAAATCAGTTTTGTTAGAAATTTTATTCTGTGGTGGAAACAGCTTACATAGGTTGTTGAAACGAACAAAATAAGGATATGTAAAACAAATAAAACCATTTCTTTGATACAAACCCAACTTAAATTTTCACTTACTAAATAAATAAAGAATTGTACATTAGTCAAAATGGTTAAACTTTAAATGCAGCATCATATGGTTTTATAATTCTTTGATGCTGGAACATTATTAAAATGTGTTCATACTCAAATCAAGTTGTTCATTCCTGAGAATAGCTAGAATTAGAACATATATTTGTAGGTCAAAGACTGTTGGTGACTGATGAAAAATCTCTTCATGAGGACAAACAATAGTAAACTGTAGTGGAGGTTAATTGCCATGAAATTCATTTTATTAGCTGTAAAGTTTGTGCGAGTGTAATTTGAATGGCTCTAGCTCTGTAAGATGCACAAAAAAAGATCAAATAATTGGGTCATTATGTTCTGCAAAATATTTACTTTGTTCTTTGGAAGGCTAAATGAGTATGAGAATTTAAAAATTGTGATTTGCCCTTGGAAATGTAATTCGGTAAGAGAACAAATATTCCAAGTTCCCCAAAATAATATGTAATGATGTACAGTGTACAGTTACTGAAATACCTCACAACCCTCAGGTTTTGACAGTTAAAACAAGTCTTCTGTATAACTGAAGCCTTAAAGTTTCCGTTTGGATGAGAGCCACAGCCTCACACCTGCTTCCTCATGCATATGCTGTGGCTAACTGAAATTTCCCCTACGTTGCCCAGAACAGATAAATCAAACTGAACAGAAGCCAGGACAGTTTGTAGACAGACACCTGAAGACAGACACATGACAATACTCTGACAAATGGGTGTACTGCTATATTCAGGCAATTCCCCAATTCTGGAGTAATTACACACAGAGCAGCCCTCGATAACACGGCTGTCCCTCTTCTGCTAGCGCTTGTCTTAGTCAGCTTGACTGTGCATTGCTCATAGCTTGCTTGCATGCCTGCTTGCTTGCTGCCTGTCTTAAAAAAGACTCTCTATTTCTTCCTACTCTTAATGTATGTGTGTGTTGAGGTATATTTGTTTAATTTCCTTTTTTAACATTTAAACTATAATTTGTATGACACAGTGAAATATATTGGTGTGTCATTCCTACAGTGAAACACTTAGTATATTTCAGAGGCATCTGTGTCTCTTCTGTAGTCTCCTTATTAGTTTCTGTCGGTCATGTGAAGTGTTAATATCCTGCCTCTTTTCTCTCTATGTTTTTAACTAACACCTGAAGGAAAGACCAGGGGGAAACCATCAGCAGGTTTGTTGTTCTCCTATCTACATCCTCCTAGTGTCTGGAATGTTTTACTCATTTAAAGGTGACATAGAATGGAAAACTGTATTTACCTTGGCATAGTTGAATAATAAGAGTTCTGTACATGGAAATGACATACCGTGAGCCTCAAACACCATTGTTTCCTCCTTATGTAAATCTTGTGAATGCAAAAGACCACTGAAAAATAGGCGAATCAGAACATAACACAGACTGTGACGTAACAGTCGGGATCACTAATAGTTTCGCCCCCAACATTTGCATATACCCGCCCATGTTCTATGCCAGCCGCCAGCTGAACCATCAGAAGTTCTGCAGGTATAGTGAAGAAACAAGCAAGGACAACAGCAAAAATGGCAGATCATGGAAATAAATGTTATGTTCCAGGCTGTACAGGGGATGTGAAGTGCAGGGAAGGATTGGTGTCTGTATTCAGAAAGGCACGGAAAGCAAATAACGTGTTCTAATAAAATAACGCGAGCCACTAAAGGGACTTGGTTAGCTCCTTGCTAGCGGTAGCCTGTTACATTACAGTACATAAGATTTCACTTACCACATAAACAGAGTAAGGAGAGATGACTGAGGATGATGGCGAATGATTTACATATCCTGAGCACCACTGACAAGCATCTGATCTTGTAAAATGTCTGGTAAGTACTGCCACTCCATAGTATAAACAGAGTTTGTGCGATTGCGAATCTGAAAGTAAAAAGCGATCGTGCATTCGAAAGCAGTTTCAGTGCCCCACATATTAATAGCGGCTCCCTGTTGGCCGCATTTTATATACAGTATAATTACCTGATGATATAACTGCGAGAGAAAGTATTGAAATGTATATTTTCCTGCCCGTGTTTCCTTCCTGCTGTGAGCTACTGAAATGAGCCGTACTGTGAAAGAGCCAGTCATAGCAGAGCTCAACATTATTATTCATGACCCTTCCAAATAAGCCAATAACAGACCATTTCATTCTAGGGAGAATTCCTAGGGTTGTAAATGCACATGTAAAATCGTTTCTGGAGAATTTTTGCCCTTACCTAAGCCACATAACTTCTATGTAGATATCAGAGAACAATTTAAAATATTGTAACAATGCATTCTATGGCACCTTTATTTAAGTATTTATTGTGTTTTAGCTTCCATGGCATCAATAAAAATAGAGAGAAGAATTAAGTACATTCAGTCATGGCATGTTACATGTCTTGCTTTATCATTCACTCCCACTGATTTTTTATTTAGTTGAAGTAGTAGCTATATTATGTTTGATATTTGCTAATTATCACAGAATAAACCAAGACAGGATGATCAGGATGCCAATGTGAAGCTATCTGTATAACATGTCTCTTATAACAAGGCTACATATAATTTGTTAAATATTGATTTAATTTCTTTTTTATATATATATTGCTTGTACATTATAATCAGTAAGATAATATTTTTATTCAGCAAGGATGCATTAAATTGATTAAAAGTTGCAGTAAAGACATGTAAATGTTTACATTTGTTTAAATTTCAGATAAAGGCTGTTCTTTTTAACTTTCTATTCATCAAATAATCCTGAAAAAATAATGAGTTTAACAAAAATATTAAGTGTCATGATAATATTAACTGAGCCCTATATATATATATATATATATATATATATATATATATATATATATATATATATATATATATATATATATATATATATATATAGTATAATATTAATCAGTATATTAGAATGATTTCTGAAGGATCATGTGACGATGAATACTGGAGTAATTTCTGCTGAAAATTTAGGTTTTCCATCACAGGAATAAAATTCATTTTAATTTTTTAGTGTTTTTTTTTTATATATATTTTAATAATAGTTCACAGTATTACTATTTTGTAATGTATTTTTATTAAATAAATGCAGCCAACATAAGAGTCTTCTTTTAAATATATAAAAAAATCTTTTGAATAGTAGCGTGATTTAATCCAGATATTGCTATTGTTAATTATATTATTAATGTAATACAGAATTATATTAGTGATTCAACAAGCATATTTAAAAATATATTTATGTACATGAATTAATATTAATAATTATATTTTAATATATAAATATACTATTCTAGAGAGAAAGCACAGGGTGATGCCTGAGACATGAAAGTAGCACCAGTATTTTGTTTTGGACAATTGACAAATACATAGTTTCATGGTTTAGTTTCACCACTGCATTGGCCACGATTGACCAATCCCAAACAAATATTTCAGAGAACCATTTAGTAAAAGTCATAGAATAGTAGCTTAGCTGTGGAGCAGCTTCACTTTGCTAACTTGCTAAGAACAAGTGTTCATCTGTACCAAAGTGTGTGTGTGTGTGTGTGTGTGTGTGTGTATTTGCACTTGCAGAGCTGCTTCTGTAATAGATGAGTACTTTGGCCTACTTTTTTCTGTCTACCTACATGGACAGAAACGTGAAGCACTTTTTCCATTCAGAGATTGTTTATATTGACTGTTAAATATTACTACAGCCAGGAGAAAGCAAAGATCACAGCATAAATGCATTAAGGTGTTTTTACGTTTTTATCCATCATCTTTTACCCCCGATAACAACCCCCACCCTCTTCTAAATACCTTTCATCGTAGGTCCAGTGAGTACTGGTAATAGCAGTAAAAAGTAGTGACTCCATTCCAGACATAGCTGTTGACATTTAGGACTCTGCATGTTTGTATACAGATCTTGACCATGTTTAGACACATTAAAGACTGTCGCATCTGCAAGGCCATCGTGTGGTCAGATGTTTGCTGTCAGGCTGGTAACGTTTGGTGTTTTACAGTGGGGCAAAAAAGTATTTATTCAGCCACCAATTGTGCAAGTTCTCCCACTTAAAAAGATGAGAGAGGCCTGTAATTTCCATCATAGGTATACCTCAACTATGAGAGACAAAATGAGAAAGAAAATCCAGAAAATCACATTGTAGGATTTTTAAAGAATTAATTGGTAAATTCCTTGGTAAAATAAGTATTTGGTCACCTACAAACAAGCAAGATTTCTGGCTCTCACATACCTGTAACTTCTTCTTTAAGAGGCTCCTCTGTCCTCCACTCGTTACCTGTATTAATGGCATCTGCTTGAACTTATCAGTATAAAAGACACCTGTCCACAACCTCAAACAGTCCAACTCCAAACTCCACCATGGCCAAGACCAAAGAGCTGTCAAAGGACACCAGAAACAAAATTGTAGACCTGCACCAGGCTGGGAAGACTGAATCTGCAATAGGTAAGCAGCTTGGTGTGAAGAAATCAACTGTGGGAGCAATTATTAGAAAATGGAAGACATACAAGACCACTGATAATCTCCCTCGATCTGGGGCTCCACGCAAGATCTCACCCCGTGGGGTCAAAATGATCACAAGAACTGTGAGCAAAAATCCCAGAACCACACGGGGGGACCTAGTGAATGACCTGCAGAGAGCTGGGACCAAAGTAACAAAGGCTACCATCAGTAACACACTGCACCGCCAGGGACTCAAATCCTGCAGTGCCAGACGTGTCCCCCTGCTTAAGCCAGTACATGTCCGGCCCATCTGAAGTTTGCTAGAGAGCATTTGGATGATCCAGAAGAGGATTGGGAGAATCAGATGAAACCAAAATAGAACTTTTTGGTAAAAACTCAACTTGTCGTGTTTGGAGGAGAAAGAATGCTGAGTTGCATCCAAAGAACACCATACCTACTGTGAAGCATGGGGGTGGAAACATCATGCTTTGGGGCTGTTTTTCTGCAAAGGGACCAGGACGACCGATCCGTGTAAACGAAAGAATGAATGGGGCCATGTATCGTGAGATTTTGAGTGAAAACCTCCTTCCATCAGCAAGGGCATTGAAGATGAAACGTGGCTGGGTCTTTCAGCATGACAATGATCCCAAACACACCGCCCGGGCAACGAAGGAGTGGCTTCGTAAGAAGCATTTTAAGGTCCTGGAGTGGCCTAGCCAGTCTCCAGATCTCAACCCTATCGAAAATCTTTGGAGGGAGTTGAAAGTCCGTGTTGCCCAGCGACAGCCCCAAAACATTACTGCTCTAGAGGAGATCTGCATGGAGGAATGGGCCAAAATATCAGCAACAGTGTGTGAAGACTTACAGAAAACATTTGACCTCTGTCATTGCCAACAAAGGGTATATAACAAAGTATTGAGATTAAATTTTGTTATTGACCAAATACTTATTTTCCACCATAATTTGCAAATAAATTCTTTAAAAATCCTACAGTACATTGTGATTTTCTGGATTTTTTTCTCCTTTTGTCTCTCATAGTTGAAGTATACCTATGATGAAAATTACAGGCCTCTCTCATCTTTTTAAGTGGGAGAAATTGCACAATTGGTGGCTGACTAAATACTTTTTTGCCCCACTGTAACTTCCATGTGATTTCAGCAGGGGTGGAGCTTATTGCTCATTCCTTGTAAATAATGGTTGCACCCAAGGCTTTTTCTTACTTGAATCCTCTCACTTTCAATTAGTGCTGGAATTGGATGTTTGCATGGTTCGTATTAAATATGTGAAGAGCAGAGCATCAGAACTCAGACTTAAATGAAGTAATTTACAGTTGGAAAAGCCCCACAGCATGTGGCAAATGTGTCATTAAATGTGATGGAAAATTAACCTTCAAATTGCAAAGGCATTACAGCAAACAGCTAAGCTGTGAATACTTTTTGCGCCGCTTGTGAAACCTTTTAAATGGATGAACATTAAGTCTTAAGTCTTTAAGAAAACATTAGGTATAATCCACAATCCACATAATCCATTTGTACTGGTTAGAGAATGAAGGGAACTAAATATTTACAGAACGATAATTTATAATTAACCAGCAAATCCAAGAAAGTTTGTCAAAGTTCTTTGGTTGTTAGACAAGTTTTGTACACTGTTTACTTCTAATATACTTCTAGTGTGAATGTGCTTGTGAGTGTGTGTAGTTTGGTGCAGCGCTAATTAAACTGTATATTACCATGTTTGGTTGCAAAAACATGCCAATTTATTTAACATTTTGCTTCATTTTTACCCCCTAGTCGTGTCTCTGTTTCGATGTTGTTGCATACATATAATTCTTCCACTTAAGGAGGTTGTTTCTGCTCACAGTCTAACTAACACATCTGCCATCTGTCTTCCTCATTTCCTTAGTAAGGGTCATAGTAATAGACAGAGGCTCTTCAGGAGGTATACCACACGGAAATATAGGTACCCAGCATCCCCCACTGCTCCAGCAATATGACCAATGTGAATGCTGACTAACCTTATGCATGGATGATGACGGCCACCTCAGATAACCTTACAGACCCTACAGAGGGTCTAATATGAGGGTCCTATTGCCTGTTGCCTGAAGGATTTAACTGACATGCAGAAATTACTCCATAATATTATTACCAATATGATACAATATCTCATTTGTGATAATAATAAAATAATGCAAAGCTTCTAAACTTCAAGCCACCAGTTTTCCAACATCCCACATTGTAATGCAGGAATAATCCGATCAAGTGGTTTCAAAGGTTCCGTTCAGTTTTGAAGGATATCTCTGACTGTACTGTATACGTCTCCGTTTGCGTTAACACATTAGTCTTAACCTGCATGTTGCATGTGCATGAAATTTGGCTCTATGTTCTTGTAAGTCACCTTTTTAACATTATGTCTTCACTCTCCTATTACACTACATCTCTTTCACATGCAAACTCAATACCAAGCATGAGCTTAATTGACTATGTAGACATCTGGCATGAATTAAGAACCCCTGCTTATGGAATTTTTGTCTTTGAAGGAATACGTATAGAACTGTTCTGCTCATAAACTGTTAATATTCCAGGCCTCTACATCAGGCTTAGAAAGGTACATGGAAATGTTGTCAGGCTGCTCCACATTGAAGGTATCAACAGAAGTAGGGTGGTTAGAGAGTCATTGTTCAAAATGTTGCTTGCTGATTGGTGGAAGCCGTGGAATGAGGTTTGTGTTGCATGATGGTCTTTTGATGCAATTTTTGAGAAAAGTTTAGGACAGTTTTTGAGGCTTTGGCGAAAGAGCTTCCAAGTAAGAAGTGGTCCCAAATCGTGACAACAAAAAAACTGGAAGAATTTAGTAGAGAAACGTGCAGGTCCAAAATAAGCCATCACAACAGTTTTTTATTAAACCAAACTTTAGTAAAATATATCTTTATTTCCATTCCATGTTTAATTGTTTCTCTGTTTATTTGTCCCTTCCCACTTCCCATCGTCTTCCATCCCTCTTCTTTCCTCTCCTGCAGTCAAAAGTTAAGTTTTCGGGAGCGTGTGCGCATGGCCAGTCCTCGCGGTCAGAGTGTGAAGAGCAGACAGATGTCAGTGAATGACCGACGCTCTCCTGCCACAGAGGTTGGGGTTGAGGGTAGCAGCCCTGCCAAGGTTCAGAAGAGCTGGAGCTTCAATGACCGCACACGCTTCCGGCCATCACTGAGACTCAAGAGCCAGTCGCGCACAACGGCTGAAGGTGAACAGCTTTTTTGATTTGGTCGCTGTTGTTCCACTTCTACTGTAATAATAGAAGCAGAGTTAGGAAAGTTCTCATTGCTGATAATCAGACCTGTGGTTTTATTTGCTTCACAAAAAAAAAAAAAAAAAAGACTTAATTTTAAAAATAATTATAGATCATGTTTGCTGTTATCTGCTAGTCTTGACACCATTTGACCCTTTATAAACAAGAATATGTCTTTCCCTACGTACTGTATTGTTTTTTTGGACTTGTCCCTAAAGACATGATTTACAAACACTATTGGGCTGCAGTGGGAGAACATGGTTTCCCATGGGACCCTCTGTTTGCACTAGTTAACCTTGGCTTATGCTCCCATCACCAGAATGCCCCTCAGGGAAGAAGAGCGAAAGTGGAGATAGAGACATTGTTTATAAGAGGATTTTCAGTATTGACAGAATTCTGTACATTAGTCACAAAGGATTGACAACCCATGATCCCATGGGAAAATAAAACAACGGGAAATAGTTTAGTAAAAAAAAATAAAATTAATCTGTTCGTTGGCCTTGTTAGGGCTTCATTTGGAATGTTGCTTACAATCAGAAGTAGTGAAGTTGCATATAAAATATTTGGATGTTAAACAGTGATTTTAAACCACGTATCCATGTGGCCCCATCGCAGAAGCTACATAGATTAACGTGAGTTTACAGGGACGGGTTTAAATGGACTAAAAGACTGGAGAAGTTCACAAAACATCACCAAAGAGAGAAGTCTGACGTTTTTCGCCTAAAGATTGAGCTGTGCTATTTTTAAAAAAAATTAAATACATAAATAAAAAAAATTCTAAGTATACATGAATGTATCTTTCACAATAAGATCAATAACATGCATTTAGACATAGAAAACAGGTTGAATGTTTGTTTCATGACACAAGAAGGGACTTCTACACATCAGATGCATAGATGAACATTTGAACCAACTGAATAAACTAATTTACTGAAATGAATTTGACTTCCAAATGCTAGTTTTAGATTTCATTTAATTATCCAGCAAAGCCAACTATGCAAACAATGTGATATAAAATGCAGAAATGTAACTTTTTAAGTTACACTGTAAAAAAAATTCCGTAAAAAAACGGATAATGTACTGGCAGAAAATTACCAGGACATTTTCTGTTAAATTTACAGACATTTTCCTTCAACATTAGAACGGAAAATTCTGTAGATTTACATTTTCTTCTGTACCATAAACGGACAACCCTTAATGCAGAAATTTCTAAAAAATTATAGCATAGGCCTATCTTTAGTAGCAAATAAATCCAGCACAATATATACACATTGAACATGGTTTATTTTTACCTCATGTAAACATTCTTAAAAGTGTGTTCAGTAGCTTTTATTTGCCTTAAACAGGTGAAGACAAAAATATTATTACATCAATTAATTTAACAATGTGTAAAGCACCACTGAAAATGCTTGTATTGTGGAACACTTTTTAGTTTTAAACAGCAACATGCAGAAAAAAGAAAACATGAGCAGGTACTTAACATGTACAATATTGGTGTTGCTCCAAATAGTGGTCACAAAGATAAACTTCATTGTGAAACAGTCAAGATTCAAAATATTTTCAAATACATGGGGGAAATAAATTAATACAAAGACAGGGCTGTCATTAATAACAATTGCTATAGACTTACAGTCAATAGTCAAGTGAAATGTTCCAGTGTTCACACCATTTAACATCTGCATAGAAAAACACAATATTATTTAAAAGGACAGTTCACCCAAAAATGTGAATTCTGTCATCAGTTACTCACCCTCATACCGTTCCAAATCCATAAGATTTTCATTCATCTTTGGAACACAAACAAAGAGTATTTTTAAATTTTAGTATTTTTTGCTTTCTGTCCCTCCATTGACAACTACCATTTCAAGGTCCAATAAGGTATAGCTGTCAGATTTCATTATAAAGGATCTTCATTAGTGTTCCAAAAATGAACAAATGTCTAACAGGATTGGAACAAGATTTTTCATATAACATTTTGGGTGAACTAAACCTTTAAGTTAGATTACTAACCTCTAATTCATGCTAAATTATCTGCATCTACAATTGACATGGTACTGCAAAAAATACTTTCTTGTACAGCATTTGAAAATAAAAAAAACAAAGATTCCTGCACTCATGCCTCACATTTCAATGTGAAACTATACTATACAACTATACTAAACTAAACTTGTGTGCTTTTAGTATCTCTTGCCATGTGCCAGTTTGTGGAAACTCCTTTTTTTCTGCATGTTCAGTCCAAGTTCCATGTTGAGATCTGAAAAAAGCTCAAATTGTACATGGATTCTAAAAGTCTTGGAAGCGTAGGTTCCCATCATCTCAACCTTTGACCCTCGTTCAGGATTTCTTCACAGGAAGACTGGAAATGACAAGAAACTAAATGAATGAAAGTGAAGTACAGAGTAACATGCAGAACAGGTTGAGATTGAATTATCAGCTGCTATTACAAATACTTTCCAGTTCAAACATTGTTTATAAAATGCTAAACTTGCATTTCCAGTGGTCTCCAATTGCATCTGTCATGTGATCTTGTCAATAATGTTTTACGATATACTTAAAGAGACAGAATTATCATTTTTGGGTGAACTATCATTAATTATTCACCCTCATGTCGTTCCAAACCTGTAAGACCTTCGTTCATCTTCAGAACACAAATGAAGATATTTCTGATGAAATCCGAGAGCTCTCTGACCCACGGTGGTGCTGACGCTGCACTTTGTTTACTGGCAAATGAACGCACACGCATGCGTTGTGGTACTCTCGTTAATAGCAGCAGACTCTCCCAGGAGAGAAGAAATCATTGAATAAAGTTATTTTTGTTGGACCATTTTAACGATGTCCTTATACTACGTTTCTGTGACTTGATCGTGTAAGGACCCTTGCTGTCTATGAAGGGTCAGAAAGCTCTCAGATTTCATCAAAAATATCTTAATTTGTGTTGAAAAAATGAACGAAGGTCTTATGGGTTTGGAATGACTTGTGGGTGAGTGATTAATGACAGAATTTTCATTTTTGGGTGAACTAACCCTTTGATTATTTTCAACTAAACAGCAACACAATAAAATGCTTTATACACAGTCTCATTACACAAATTCCTTACATTTGTATGGATTCCAGCGTAGGTGCCATCTCCTCTGGATTTTTTATGTTTAAAATAAAACAAAGAGAATGTGTAGCTCAGCCACAATGGGAGGAAATGATAACTTCTTGAATGACAGCAATCTGGAATCACCAGTAACAAATAAGAAATTAAAAAAACACATGGTGAATTCAGAAAACCACTCCAAACATTGATTAAATCTTTCCTACACAAACAAAAGTCAACTGAATAAATGACTCAATGACTAATTTTTTGTCAGAATTGAACAGGCCTAATGGTAAATAAAATAATGAACAGTTAATAAATAAAACAGAATACAAACCCATGATAAGAATGCAGGGGGTGCTTGGGGTGTACAGTACAGCAGCAATTAGACCTGTCATTAGAAAAGAAAACAAAAGAAAGGACGAACAGAACGCGACGGCAGCGTATAGGCAAACAAATTCCATCATATTTCTATCATGGCGCCGAAAAAGTCCAGTGGGGTATGTGAATAATGGCAGTAAAAAAAAATTAACCACAATTCTTAGCGAATAATAAGAAAGAGCAGTGTTGGTCGCGGTTTTAATTTATTTACGTCTAATGCATAATGATTTTGTATGGCTGTATTCCACGCTTTTTCGGCGCCATAGAAATGTGATAGAATTAGTTTGATTATACGCTGCCGTCGCGTTCTACTCGCCGTTTCTGGATGAGGGTAAGGAACAGAGACTGCTGGCAGCTTGTTGTGTTTTCCTCAGAATGCGATGCTTTCTTCCCCTCCATCGTTTCTAATCTCCGTATTATTACAGGTGCGTGTCACGTTATTCATATGTCACAAGCGCATGCGCACTTTGGTCAGAGCTGCAATACTGCGATTAAGGTGTTTACATGCCTGTGTATTTCGATTAAAATCGGCGTATGCCACCTATGTTAATACGATTATGCTTGCTGTGATTATGAGCTTAATCGTATTATTTAGATCGAAGTATTGCGTTTACATGAGGTAAAGATTAATCGCAATATAGCCAAAATCGCATCATAATCGCATTAAGAGGGTGCATGTAAACGCACCCATTTACTCTGCCAGCTCCTGTTGAAGGCATAAAGTACTCTAAACACATTGTACCTCAGATTTAACGTTCTTACAGCTGCTAACTTCACCTCAGTAACGTTAATATGCCGATGCTTTACGACACGCTCAGTAACAAATACACCGCAACAACAATTAAAAAGTTAATTAACTTCTAATTATAAAACTAAAAGTGAGAACACTGTAACAAGTAACTTACCTCCACGTCGTCGAGTAAGATGTGACGGTGTGCTGAAAATGTTGAATATGACGGCTCCGACATTCATTTGCCAAACAAGCTAGACAGCAACTAAGTTAAAGTTACAGTTTATGTTACATTTAACAAAAACTAATTTACCACGGAAGTGTAAGAACAGTTCCCCAAACCCGAAATCTGACTTTAAAATGAAATTTTGACCAATACTATCTCCGTGAATAATGGCGCCTGCTCTAGCACTGTTTTCGCGCCGATAATCGACTGAGCTTCTTGTTCCCACAATGCAAAGCGTAATTTAAAAAATACAGAAAAACACCTGTAAAAACCAAATACAGAAAATTCCTTCAAATTATTACGGTATATTGTACTGTATTTTTACGGACTTTTTTTTACAGTGTAGTTTGTTGCTGGAAAAGCTGCAGTTGTCATGCTACTAAATAATGAGTCACTCTCCAACACTGCAACAATCTGTTGTACCATAAGATTTATTGTAACATTCCCAATCAAGTACATTTTCACAGAAGTGCCCGATCACTAACAAGCACATTTTGCAAAAGTAGCATCTCAGTGGCAGCAGCGATCGAGCTCCAGCTCTGTATGAGACCCATCAACCCAAAATGAATCTCATACCTGCTGTGCTACCACTCTCTGGCTTCATACTCTTATATAACACACACTATAGATACACCACAGGTTACTGTATATAACCCATAAGTCACTGCTGAGGAAGAGAAATTGCTTCACATCCTTTGCCATTTATCTGTGTCATGCACTGCTACTGCTGATGGGGTCAGGCATCACACACAGTTTAAATGGAATAATTTATTCTCTTCTACGAGCATCAAATATTTAGTCTGTTACCTGTTTCTCTTTGCTTATGATTCACTTTGTTTGTTTGTTTAAATACAGTGACATTGAGACATCTAACTGACACTTTTTGTGACTCCTAAAGTCATTTTGTTGCCTTTCAGCTTAATGTGATACGTCAGTACAGCAGTACTTCCTTCTAGTATTTATGCAGTAAAGCTCAGTGGAGTGGCCTGTGGTCAGTGTGCTGGGGGTCAAGGGAAAGATTTGCTTTGAATGCTATTTTGATTCATAGCTGTATTGATCTGCCCTAGGCTTTCTCTACTTTTCAGCCTAGTTTAGTTTTCAGCCTTTTTGAGGATCCGCTGTAAAAATGTTTTTGCTTGCTATGTTTCAGATTCTTTTCCTTTCTCTCTCTTTCTCTCACAGCTGACACAAATCTTGGACCGGATGATGCTTTTGATGAGAAGGGTTGCCATTGTGATGTGACTGTGGAAGATCTCTCTGCCCCACTAAAGGCAGTGATCAGGGCTGTCAGGTGAGTTTAAAGCAGCTGAAAACTCACTTGTTCAAACTTGCTTTTGTCTAATTTTTAAATTGTCATGTCTTTTATTTCTTCATTGTATACTGTTGTTGTACAGCACTTTGTGACACTTGCACTTGAAAGGCGCTATAGAAATAAATATTACTTACTTACTTTGACTTCCCAGAGAGCGTTGTTCTCCCCTAGTGAAAGCTTGAAGAATTCACACTGTAGTTGAAAACTGCCTTATTTATTGAGGCATCAAGGTTAGATCATCACTGCTGTCTCTCTCCTGCTGGGACAGGCCACTGGTGTTGCTTCAGGTCACTTCACTTCCATCGCTCTGAACTATTAGGCACTTCCAAGAGGGCTGAGATTTGTCCCACTCCTCTTTCCCAGGGTGTCGGATAGAAATGTTCACAGTCAGTTCTGCTTACACACCAGCTCATCTGACAGAAAGAAAACTCACAGGGGCTTGAATCTGCAAGACGTTACAGAAACAGATTACTGAAATCTGCTCCCCTCTGTGTCAATATTTGCTTTTTCACCTTCACTCAGAAGAACATCACGCATAGAATAGGTTTAGGTTTCAGTGTGCCTGTGGTAATACCTGTGTTTTCACAGCTAATGTCATCTGTAGCACATAGCTTTACTAGAACATGAGCCTTACTTGAGTAATATTATTATAAACTGTTTTTAAAGCAGAGGCATATCTGATCGTGTTTTTTTCTCTGGGTTATGAACTGTTATGGTATTTGTGACTCATTTCTGCCCTCTAGTGGTTCTGCGCAAGCGTGCACAACTTGCAGGCTTGTTTATTTGTGAGTTGCAAAGAGGTTTGCTTTGTGGAGTTGACTCCATATGTACATAATATAATGTTTATAGATATATCTTCAAATATAACTAGAAATGTTTTATTTTATGAAATTTTAAAGTTCACGGTTGAAACATTACAAATTGTGCATCGTTAGGGTTAGACACTTTTCCAATAGAGTAAGAAATATAAACTTAATTCAAGATGCATTTAATAAAAATGTATCTTATTATTTATTTATTTTAATTTGAAATAAACACATCTTAAATATATTTAAACTGCAAATTTTATTTTTTATTTAATTTAATTTTATTGCATATGCCTGTGTGTCATAATTTCTAATCAAAAGTTAGTTGAGTCTTGTTTCTTGTTTCACTGTTGACAGGATAATGAAATTCCATGTGGCCAAGAAGAAGTTTAAGGAGACACTTCGACCGTATGATGTGAAAGATGTGATTGAGCAATACTCTGCTGGTCACCTGGATATGCTGTGTCGTATCAAGAGTCTCCAGACTAGGTGAGATTAACCAGCCCTTGTTGTGTGGTGAAAATATGTTCAAGTGAACATGTGACTAAAAGTTACGAATTCATTTATAACTTCTCTGTTCACAGTTTTCCTGTTTTTTTACATAAACTTCTCACACACCAATACACATTAACAAATGCAGTTAGCACAAATACATATTTACAGAAAGCTGTACAGAAAATAATTCAATTGGTTTGTTTTCTTATGCACACTTTCTACATCTACATGTCCGTGTCTGTCTTATCTCCCTGTCTGCACTCTCCCATTCAGGTTGGACACCATTGTGGGTCCACAGACCCTGAGCAGCAAAGCCAAGACCTTTTCTTCTCCTTCCCTGCACTTGTATTACAGCCAGGCCAAGAGGAAACACTCTGCCCCAGGGTCAGCCGACCCACAATCCCCCACCCCAAACTATTTTAACTCTGAAACATCCAGAATCCAGAGTCAATTGCTGAGGCCGTGTGTCTAAATCTCCAGTGTCCAATACCCTCTGGACATCAACATCACAGCAGTTCAGCTTTTAAAGGGCTAAACACTTAAAAATGACATAAATAAATAAAATATCTAAAGATCCTTAAATCAAGATAAATTGTGTAAGATATTCAAATTTGTTTTCAGAGAATATATGTTTATTTTTCAAAACTAATTGGCAAAGTTGCTTGTTGAAGCATAAACATTATATTTTGTTAGATTTATGCTTATAAAACAATTTGTCTGTGAGACAGAAATACAAAGTAATACATCTTAATTTAAGTTATATTATCTAAAGTTATTATACAGTCTTGTCTAAGGATGTTTAGATATGTTTAATGCAAAACAAGACAAAAATACTGAATAAGAAGAAACTACCGTTGAAAAGTTTGGCATCAGTTTCTTGAATTAATCATTTCTGAAGGATCATTTGACACTAAAGACTGGAGTGATGGCTGCTGAAAATTTTGCCATCACAGGAATAAGTTACATTTGAAAATATATTAAAATAGAAAATTTTTAAACTGTAATCATATTTTACAGTATCACTGTTTTTATTTTTTGATCATGTAAATGTAGCCTGGGTAAACATGAGAGACATCTTTCAAAAGCAAACAAACAAACACACACACACACACAATGGTAGTGTGTGTATATATCATTTTTAAATAATTTTTTTTCAATATGTATTTTTGCAGTAAAGGCTGGACATGTTTGTGATGTGTCAGTGACCCAACGCCTCAAGCTTTTGGCTCTGTTCAATTAATCCTTCATCCCTCCATTTTTCTCCTTGTAGAACTTTCTCCCTGTTTAACAAGGTTGGGCAATGCTAAACCAGCATAACCGTGATGCAGTGCATGGCGTTAGATTGAATGTGCCTGTGTATAGTACTAAGTTTTATTCCTCACAGCTTTCCCTATTATTTGGGTCCCAAAGCTTGATTTTTGTTCAACATTTTGTCTGGCATGGAAGTAGCATATTAAAATATTGTTATTCTTTAATATCTTGAATCAACACGTGTGTAATCAATAGTTGTTTGCTAGCTCTGATTTGAACAACCATCTCTAACTAACATTTACTTAAATATCAGATACCTCAGTGACTGACTTTGAAACACTGACTTTGAAGCAACAGTTAAGAATTTAACCTAGATTACTGAGACCTTTGTTTTGATCATTAACATGTATTAGTAAATCACATGTAGTAATAGTATCCTGTGATGGTGCCATAAGTACCTTCTCTTCAGCCTTTTCTCTCCTCCCTTTTACTTGACGGAACAACCTTAAAAATGTACTTGACCCCCGTATGTTTTCTCATCTAGACTCGCCACAGCTGTGGGTCCACATCAGACACTCAGCACCAAAGCCAGGAACCTTTCCTCTCCTTCTCTACACATGTATTACAGCCAAAGCAAGAAGAAGCACGCTGGGTCAGAGGCCTGTAGCAGGCTGGGGGGCTAGTCACGGGGCTGTACTTACCTCAATCACTTCATATTGTGAATGGGGTCCAATGGTGATGATGTACAGTATTTAGCTAAAACTATCCATAGGGTTTAGGGTTTTGTTAAGGGGCTGAAGTAAATAAGTCATATCTTGACATTTAGACATTAAAGCTTTTGTCATTTGGAAGTTTGCTAAGGCCACATTGAGAACAGCTACTGATATATAGGAATCACAGACCTCTATTTTTTTCTTTATTTATTATCTTCATCATTGGACTTCAAGGTGATTAATAAATAGTGATGTTTTTCAACCAATGAGATGATTAAATTAATTGCGTAGCACACACTCTGATTGGTTCAGCTGATTGATGTTGGTTTAACTCAAACTGCTCTTGCACAATAGATTTGAAGAGAGACAAGGAAGTATGTTTTTTCTAACACCAGTCCTGACAAAATACACAGAGAATCACAGACTGAAATGTGCAATCCAGAATATATTAATACTGTAGTCTGCATATTTTTTTTGCATGGAGACCCTGGATTATCATAGACTACATCTACCTGAAAATGTACATTACTACATTATGCTAAAAATCTTGCTCGCTAGGGATTTCTCAGCAGCATGGTTTATCATTTTGGATTTGATATTTTAGCATAGGTAGATCAGATACAGCCAGTTCTTACATACAGCAAGTAACATTTAGAATGTAAAGAACAGAATTCTCAATTGTACTGAATGTACTTATAACATTTACAAAACTAAATCAGCATCTTTTCCTTCTCTCCTTTTAACATAGAAAAAGCAGATGATGGTGATGCACTAACTTCATTTCTTCTTCACTAACCAAAGTCCAGGCTTATTCTGCTGTGCTGTTCCCTGCTCGAGCTCAAGGAACAACGGTGTAAAGATGTGCATCCTCGTGTATGCTCAGAAAACTTTTTTTCTTCCTTATAGGGTGGATCAGATCCTGGGAAAGGGCCAGATTTCAGTAGACAGGAAAGGCAGGGAGAAAATCCTCCCAGAAGGAGAATCCTTGGAGCATGACATGAGCATGCTTGGTCGTGTCTGTAAAGTTGAGAGACAAGTAAGCCATATTAACTTGATGGTCTAATGAAACACACTACTGTTCAAAGTTTTGGAGTCAGTACTATTTCTTTTTTCTTTTTTTTTTTGGATGGAAATGAATACTTTTATTCAGCAAGGATGCATTAAATTGATCAAAAGTGACCGTTAAATTATTTATAATTTACAAAAGAGGTTGTATGCTGTGTTTGCTTTCTAATCATCAAAGAATCCTGAGACAAATGTATCACAGTTTCCACAAAAATGTTGAGCAGCTCTTCTGATTACAGCATTGATAAAAATAGGAAGTTTTCTTGAACACAAAATCAGCATATTAGAATGATTTCTGAAGGATCGTGAGACACCGAATATTGGAGCAATGGCTGTTGAAAATTCAGCTTTGCCATCACAGGAATGAATTACATTTTAAAATATATGAAACTAGAAAACAGTTATTTTAAGTTGTTACAATATTTCACAATATTAGTCTTTACTGCACTTTTGATCAAATAAATGCAACCTTCTTTCAAAAGCTTTAAAATCTTACCAACCCCAAACCTTTTAACAGTAGTGTACTTGCACACATTTACAATATTTAAGCATAAAATTCAGAAAAATCCAATGTGACGTTTTTATTTCTAATATAATACAGGTACAGTCCATTGAGTCAAAGCTGGACTCATTACTGGATATATACCGACAAGTGTTGCAAAAAGGCTCCTCTTCGATGCTTGGTCTGTCTGCTTTGCCCCTGTTCGAGCTGGATCAAACCTCCGACTACCAAAGCTCCATCCATAGCAAGGATTTGTCATCCTCCTCCCAGCTTACTGGCAGCAGCGTGTCTCGTTCGGGCAGCAGTAACCTGCACCGTGGTCTTCATCTTGCTCTGGCCCCTAGTGAACTCAACTTGGGTACCGGTTACCCGCATTCTGCCTCCTCCTTCTCACCTTCCCCTCTCCTAAACAACCAACCCTCCAGCCCAGACAGTTTCTACCCAGCGTCCCCTCCTCCAATTCTCACCCCCAACAACCTTTCCAGAAGTCACCAGCGGTTCAGTGAGCTGACCAGGCCGGTCCCAACAGTACATTCAACCTCATCGACCCTTCAGCTCCCACCTATGGTACCAACGCCTCAAAGTCGGCCTACCAGCCTTATCCCAGAGACGCTACAGGAGAGCCGGGCGGAGTGTCTGAGCAATTGCCTGTTGAGTACCCAAACCGAGGATGAGTCGGACAGGGAAGCCGAGAGCATTCAAAGCACGGTACAGCTACGGGACAAGCCCGAACGTAACCCCAAGGAAGATGGGTCGTGGAGAAGACACTTGAGCCTTGACATTGATCCTCTTATGCTCATGTCTTCCACAACAGCTGCCTCGCTACAAGTCGAGCGTGGGCTCGGTAAGTCTCTTTCCGCCCAGAACCTCATGCTACCAACTGCTGCCGACTGCCATCCCAGCCTGTCCACTCAGAGCAGCGGCAGCAGCAACAACGAGTCCAGCGACCGCGAGCCGCTGGCCGACTGGGGCGATACGGAGCTCTTCATCAATGACAAAGAGGTGGACACCTCGGAGGATGACCGTTTCCACCTCCACCAACAAAGCAACGATACGACCTTCTCTTCTGAGCTGCTACGGACAGGAGCCAGTGGGCCGTCTCCCAGCCAGGCTGGACCAAGAGATGGTCCTGAGTCCCATAACTTGCCTCACGTATGCCTCGAATAACCCCCGGAGCACAGGAACCTCACTGTGGAGACTGGACACAACCTCATGTCCCTCATGTGCTTCTTTTCCAAAGGAAATGGAGCGTCCTGTACGCTCTATGTGTTTTCTAATTTTCAAAAGAAGAAGACATGCTGTTCATACGTTTATGTTCATACATACATATCAATGCATGGACAGTTTATCAAAAAAGATAATTTATATTAACAAGAAACTGTTGTGGAAAAAATATTCTGGGTTCAATATACGTTAAGCTCAATTGACAGGTTTGTGACATAATGCTTATTACCTCCATAAACACCATAAATGACTGAAAAGTGTGTGAATGTAACCATGTGAAGGAATCTTATAATTTTATATACTTACATTTCTGCTTTTAAATCGTCCAAAAATTGGCCCCTTTCAATTTCACTGTGAGTGCATCACCCTAACCCGTATACTGTATGTGCATCTATATGCATTTTTGTTGTTGTTGTTGTTAATCAATATTATGCCACGAATGCTGTCGATTGAGCATAACTTGTATTGAACCTATAATATTCCTTTAAAATGATGAAGGGTTATGGTACTGAATGAGCCTCGCATGGGATCGGCATGTTTAAAAAGCAACAGCAAATAGAATTGGAAGTGCGTATGCACCTGTAGTAATATTCCCTCACTCAGCATTAGGATTCATTTCTCACTTCCTTCTGAATGTTTGGCAGTCCACTCATTTGCATGTGTTAAGAAATTGCGGGGGGAATAGCAGAAAAAAAACGATGGTCTTGGTCCAAAACCACGTTAATCTGTGATACTATGCAAACCTCAGCCAATCAAGCAGGGTTTGCAAGCAACTCCAGAAGAAACTCAGAAACAAATCCATCTTCACATTGTAGCCTGCACAGAGATATTCTTTCTTAATTTGACTATGTCCTTTAAAACCTGAGAGTCTTAGCATCTGAAGAAAGCTGAATGTTCTTACTAAAGAGATAGTATGATGTGTTTAGGTGTAATGTCTTGTGAGAAGGTTATTTGTGACAATCGGGCTTTTTGAAAAGCACTGATTTCTGATTTTTCTAATTCCGAGTCCTCATGTGGATATTTGGCTGCTAAAATGTAAAAAGAATCATTTTCATTTTGACAATAAATCACACTTGCAATATCATAACTAATGATTGTAATTAAATTTTACATGTATTTTGATTGCTTTGTAACCTGCATCCATATAATCAGAAGTTATCTTTGTCAAATTTTTATTGGAATTGCGGCAATATCTCATTTCTGTTGTATTTGTTTATTTTTTATTTTATTTTAAATTCTGTAGCAAGCAGGCGTCTTATACCTAAACCTCAGCTTTGTAACCTTTGTTCTACATTTTTTATTCCATGCTTCTGAATGGTACAATAAGTGCTTTAGCTGAAATGCTTGTCTGTACAACTTAGAATGTAAAGTGTATCATTATGTGTACGTAGACTAACCATGATTAACTGTTAAATTTTTTTTGTTTGTTTTTATTTTTGTTAAAAACATCTGAGGTGTACATTGAGGATGTTTTTGGCACTGTACAATTGGAAGCACAACTGTTCAGATGTGTAGAGGAAACCTGCAAATGTGATGAATTGTTTTAACATGAATATGCTTTAAATAAGATTTATAATCCAGAGATAGTCGAGATGCTTATTTTGCTCTAGATTTGAGGTAAATAATATAGGCACCTGAGAATTTAACTGAGAAAATGTCAACAGCTGTGGAACTAACTGATGCTTGAAATGCAGAAAAAGGGTTGTACAGAAATATAGTCTTCTTAACACATTATGATTAATAATATTACGATTGTTATTGCTTTTCTGAAAGTTTTAATTTGTAATTCAATGTTTTACGGTGCCTTTTTGCATTTTATTAAACATTTATACAACTTCTGTATTCACAGTACCTTGAACTCTTATTGAAATTTGTTATATTTTGACAATTGCACATTATCTGTTTGGCTGTGAACTTAAAGCGTCTGTCAGTTTAAGCAGCATTTCTTTGTTTTACCACTAGATCAAATAATTTATTACACAGAAACTGGCCTTAATATACATGCTTGATAATGTTAGCGTTTTCTGTCGTTCAGAATAATTTATTTCATCATTGTGCACATAACAGAGTTGATGCTCTGGGATTGGAAAATGCAAAATGAAAATTTATGATCATCATAATACTTAAATAAACAAAATACTTGAAACTTGGCCTAGTGTGCTTGATGTTAATTTCTGTGTGTGCCTTCTCTTAGTTTGTGGGCCCAGTTAGATCCCTTTTCTCTTTCCCTCAAATACATTTTGGAAGGCAATGCATATATATGATTGATGTGTTCTATATCCTATTATGTGTTGTGAAAGCAAACAACCAGCATGCATTAGTTAGAAATGCACTAATATAAGGAGTAGCCTATTCTATTCCAAAAGCCCTTTTTAAAGTTACTTACTAGCCTATTTATTTTTTAGCAGATGTTCTGCATCAATTACTATGGGTGGCTTTAATTATAGTTTTCTGTAAATATCTTTAAAAAAAAAAAACGGCATAATTTAATAGTTTTATTATTCATCTCGTGTACACATTTTGAAACAGCGTCATCCACCAAAATACCACTAATAAATAAATAAGCAAGCAAATAAATAAATAAACAGTCATTAATTAAAACAGCATAAAGATGATAAAAGACTTGCGGTTGCCATGTTCCATTTTAGTAAGGGATCACGTGAGCGGATATTGGTCGAAGTTTCTGATCAGAGATTTGTGGTCGTTCTGGAGGGAAGCCTCGATTATCCAAAGTTGTGTTCTTATATGTTTGTTTTAAATGTCGGACTGGGAAGATGAGTATGATGGTGTGGCGATTTCAAAGCCGTTACCCGTTGAAACAGTAACGTTACCAGTAAAGTCATGGAGGCCTCCATCTCCTAGAGGCGCGCGGAGCCGAGAAACCACGAGTGTCGGCGGCGAGCAATGGAGAAACTGGAGGGATCGAGACTCTGAATCCAATGTTTGTGAAGGAACAGCCGGTAAAAATAACAGTCACAGTCGTTCCTGTCGCGGTGGTGGAGACAGATCAGGCTCATCACCGACAACTCTCAATGTGGAAAACTCTTTGGTCGGGAGAATAATAGGTGAGACACAGGTGTATGTTGAACATTTATGAATGCAGCAGTTCTTTGGGCTGTCAAATTCTGCCCTCTCTGTAGTGATGTCTGATGTTTTTCTAACGAATCGGTTGAAAATCCAAAACGATTCGTTTAAATATTCGGCTCAGTCGGTTCGAGTCAAGCCGAATCAGACTCATGAGCCGACAACTGATGAGTGAAGCACTAGTAAGAGGATTTGTAGCGAACCAAGGGTTTATTCATTATTTATTTTTAAATAGCTCCATTGAACAGAATTATAATATAACAATACAGCATCCAAATGGCATAGGGATGGCTTAATGGCACGTCTTTGCATAAACTAAAGAATGACTGAATCATGTTTTAAAACGGTTCAAACGAACCGATTCGCGGAAGTCACTTCTGTCTCTGTTCGTCTGCCCAGGTCGAGGTGGTGCGAAAATTCGGGAGCTCGAAGAGGGCAGTGGAGCATCGATAAAGGCAAGTTAATTACACTAATTCTACCATTAAGTGTTGGCAGTAACATTTGTAAAGCTCAGACATGCCTAGAGCCCGTCACACCTTGAGCAGGCTAAAACTGTTAGGACTTGTTGAAATGCAAGACATAGTCCGTTCTCATAAAAAATGAGAAATGTAATCATTTAGTTACTCATATTTCTTCCTGAACCCTTATTACACACTTTCATCTTGGGAAATAAGTGCATTTTTGATATTTTTGTTCTGAACAGACAGTTCCCTTTCAAGTTAAGTCACATTTAGCCTATTTTTTATTTATTGTTTTTATAGCAGGTACAATAACATGGTTTCACAGCAGCTAAATTCATGAGTTATGAAAGAACTGAAATGTTAGCTGTAAAGCAACTCTACAGAAGAAATAGTGTCATTATTCATCTCAACCCAGATACAGTGATGATTCAGTTTAGTAACTGTCAGTGTTGCACAGTTCATCAATTATACAACAACTTCAATTTCAGCTATAAAGAAGCTCTGTAGCTCTTAGGCTAGCGCCATATTTAATGTCTGACAGGAGTGAAAATGAGGCTCAATTGTTCAGCTGATGAAACAGAAAAAAAAAAAATCGGTTGATAAAACTGCTTTGACATTTGTGAGTTGTGTAAATTACAGGATTTGGACATTTACAGTGAGCCATTGTGAAGACTGTAAGTCTATCCTCAGCCTCATTTTTGTCCATGTTAAATTCAATGTGGCATCTAACATGATTAAGGTTTATAAAAGGCAATACTTTCATCATGGCTCTTTGCAGTTCAATAACAGTGTCAGCGTAACAAAGTACATAAATTACTTAATAAGCAGCTCTACAAAAGACAATAATGTCATTATCCAGCTCAATTCACTTCAGGTTTTTGTTTTCATCAGATAGTTTCAGTAGTATAGTCAGATCCATAATATTTTCTGAAAAGCTGCCTTTAAGCTGTTCTCTTTTACTTTTATTCTGAGGACATTCTTAAAAATTCACCTTTTGTTTTCTGAAAATAATAAGGCATATGGGCTTAGAACAACATAATGAGCAAGGGATAATTTTCTTTCACATGGTATTTTAACAAATACTGTTTAAATGATGTATGATAGATAAACCGTGGTGCAAATGAAGCTGAGGTACTTGTCTTTGGAAGCCGTGATGCTCAGCTCAAAGCCAAAGACATGATTGAAGATCTGGTGCATGGGAATTCTGTCAGAGGTCCTGGATGTGGAAATGGTAAGAGCACAGGAATCACTAAGCTACTGTAATGTATTATTTTATTGTATTGTTAATTACTGATATTTTGGGTTTGACATTTTCCATTTCAAATTCCAGGTAACAGCAAGGCAGGTTATCAGAATGACTCCTGCTGGCCAGCTCCTGCTGTACGAGCTGCGGCTGCAGCTGCCCCATCAGCTGCACCTATTGACTGGACTGCGCTTAGAGAAAACCGGGACAAATATGAAGCTATGAAATGGCAAGGTGTGTCAGGAGTGTTATTCCTCAGATTCCTGTAATTTCAAACACATATGACTTTCTTCTGTGAATTTACACTTTATGTACACACTTTATGGCTAAAATTTAAACTAGAGTAAGAAATTTAGTTGATATACTGTATGAAATATATAGTCAGATATGAACTATACCTGATTAAACAGTCATCTTGTTTTCTGCAGATCTTCCCCCTCTCAAGAAGGATTTCTATATTGAAGCAAAATTAGTGGCAGCTCGCAGTGCAGAAGAAGTCAAAATCTGGAGGTAAAAGTTGTATCACCTTGTCTTCTTCACGTTAGCCCACAGATGGCGGCATTTATCTGTTAATAACAGTGCGTCTGAATGCTCTGAGATGAATATACTGTGGTATGCTTGGGTATAATCCTAGTGCTAGTATTTAAGGCTTTAAATTTGTATTTTTCATGTAGCATTATTTTTGTTTAAGTGAGAGAAACAATGCACTTTGCAAAGTGCTTTGTCAGTGTCTTTTTTTTGTGTGTGTTGTTTGATGTGCCTCTTATACTGTCTTTTAATACCAGTTCTAATTATAAGAAGCCATTGTAGCAATGAATCTCAACCTTTTTCACTGTCCACAAGTTTCAAAAGCCCAGTAGCTCTAGTTTTGTTTTATTTTAACCTGTGGTCACTTCTAGTTTGTGTCTTAAAGTAACTAAAATAATAATTGAAATTAAAACAATTACAATTTCAGATGTTTTAACATTTTAAGATTTTATTTTACATGAGTTTTCCAAGTCTAGAAATCACACTTAAAATTAGACTACCTCATATATCCATCTTTTCCTGGTTCTTCGAAGGAGTTGTTAAGGGGGCAAATTAAAATAAGAAATATCTTAATTGTTTTAAATCATATTGAAGTCATCTTAAGGCCCCCTAGTTGAGAACCACTGCGTTATAGCATAAGTTAGAAGTGCCACATCTTTCAAAAAGACAATGAATGAAGATTTATTTCTCTGACATGTACAAATCAAAAATATCTAAAAGTATTGAGCGAGTATCAGTGCAGCACTGTGCATATTTGTATTGTTTTTGTACCCCTGCTCTTCTTTGCCCAAACAGAAAGGAGAACAACAACATCTTTGTGGATGACTTGAAAGATGGGGAAAAAAGAACTATTCCCAATCCAGTGTGCACTTTTGAGGAGGCTTTTGCTCACTATCCTGGAATAATGGAAAACATTGTCAGAGTGGGATTTAAAAAGCCAACTCCCATTCAGGTACCCCAAAGAAACATTTATTTGTTTGCTTCTGGTCTGAATGTTAAGATTTATATGTGGGGATAAATGTAATCCTGGTTATTTTGTCTCATGGTTCAGTCACAAGCCTGGCCCATCGTCCTGAAAGGAACAGATCTGATTGGAATAGCCCAGACGGGAACTGGCAAAACTCTGTCCTACCTGCTTCCTGGCTTTATTCATATGGATCAGCAACCAGTGTACATGTCTACCAGAGTATCAGTGCTCCACATTTGATCTTTTTATTAACAAAACAGTTATTTATTTATGTATTTACACTGTAGAAAAAGGGACAAGAGAGATGGCCCTGGCATGTTGGTTTTGACTCCCACTCGTGAACTGGCCCTCCAGATCGAAACTGAGTGTAACAAATACAGCTACAAAGGATTTAAAAGGTGCTGTAGCCAGTACCCTAAATAAATGATAATGTTATGCCACATCTATTTAAGAATTTAATGATTTCTTTGTCTGTTTGCTCAAAATTCCTCTCATTACTGTAGCATCTGTATCTATGGAGGAGGTGACAGAAAGGCCCAGATTAAAGTAGTGACCAGTGGTGTGGACATTGTCATTGCCACACCAGGACGATTAAATGATCTGCAGATGAATGAGCTCATCAACTTGCGCTCCATCACCTATCTGGTAAATTAATGACAAAAATGCATACTGGGCCGGTAACGGATGTGATTTGGTGCATTATTGTTTTTGTGAACACTTAAAAAAATATATATATTTAAAAAAAAAAAATAGGTTTGAGTCTTGAAAAATTGTGTCTTTTGGTTTCCCCCTTGTTTCAGGTGTTGGATGAAGCTGATAGAATGTTGGACATGGGCTTTGAACCTCAAATCATGAAAATCATTCTGGATATTCGACCTGACAGACAAACTCTTATGACTAGGTGATCGGCTCAGCGGTTTGATTCTTTTGAATAGTGTATGGATGGTTTTGACATGTTTTTTTTTAAACTTCTTTTGTATTACATTGTTTGTTGCTCTAAAAATTAAATGAAGGGTTATTTTTGTCCAAGTTACAGTTAAAGGGGTCATATGACGTTGCTAAAAAAAACATTTTGTGTATTTGGTGTAATGCAATGTTTATGCAGTTTAAAGTTAAAAAAAACACATTATTTTCCACACACTGTACATTATTGTTGCTCCTCTATGCCCTGCCTTTCTGACACACGCCGATTCTTACAAAGCTCATCGTTCTGAGAAGCGAGGAGGTCAGTTTTACGGCTGAATCACATGGTATTGACAGACGCCAACCAACACAGACAATCACTAAATTTAAGTTTGTCACTTCTCAGACTATTCACTACCTGACAACACAGACTGAACATCAATCTGGGTTTTCCAGGTTGTGGTATGCCTGAGGAGAGAAAAAAAAAAAAAAAGAACAGACGCTGAAATGGGTTACACACTGATCCACTCGACAAGCACATGTTGTCATCGTTCGACATCTGTCGGTGCAGTGCGAACTGAACTTTAAATGCGGAATAAGGACTAATATTTCATCTTCTGTCGTGAAGTTTGAATATTGGTATGATTGCCATTTTGCTATGTTAATCTGTTTTTCTCTTTTTTTTTTTTTTTATTTCAGTGCCACCTGGCCAACAGGTGTCAGGCGGCTGGCCAAATCCTACCTGAAAGACCCCATGATGGTTTATGTGGGCACCTTAGATCTAGCGGTGAGTGAGTGGTTGCAGCAGAGTATGTATTTATAGTGGGTACATACAAATGCCAGGTCATATACAGCTTTTCTTTTTAGCCTCCTTAAAAGTCCCCAGTTAGGTCCCCTTCTGCATCTCTTGTCTCCTTCAGGCAGTAAACACTGTTCAGCAGACAGTTCTGTTCGTGCAGGAGGAAGAAAAGAAAGCCTACGTTTTTGACTTCATTGACCGAATGGAGCCTCAGGACAAAGTACTAATATTTGTTGGGAAAAAAGTAAAGTGAGTTTCTCAGAGCGAAACTTAAATGAGAATGATTCAACTTTGTTTGATTCCACAAAACAGGAAATGGCAGGAATTTTTGTAAGCACACATTCATGTTCTACTGAAATGGTATTGCATAACATAATTTCTATTATGATCACTTGATCGTAATCAGTCTTCGTGCTTGAGCAAGGTGTGAGTTGAAAGGATTGTGGGGAAATGCGGCTCTTTTCTGAAAATGAAACCACATTTCTCCAATGCCAGAGTGGCCATTTATATGTGGCCATAATTATTTTCCACACCCCTGTGATACTGGCAGTTTATGTGGTCATTCAACAGTTGCGCAAACATTAAAACCAAATGCTCACTTAGGTACAAGTCCTTTATTACACTTTCAGCCTGACAGTATGGTTTAGTGCTTGGCATTTCTATAATTGGATTAAATTCTGCTTATGTAATGTGGATAGTTTTAATAGTTCTACTCTAGTGGTGCTGTTTGTGGTATCGTTCATCCTAAAACCATTAAAAAAAAGCTATGACCCTGACTACATTACTGTATGCCAAACTATGTTGGATCAAATGTGAAACCATGAAGCAAAACTGGTTAAGAATGTCTGAGTCATCAGATTCTCACTGTGATTTCTCTTTCCTGCAAATGCATAGAGCCGATGACCTCTCCAGTGACCTGTGTCTGCAGGGTGCAGCGGTTCAATCTCTGCATGGAGACCGAGAGCAGTGTGACAGAGAAGAGGCACTGCAGGACTTTAGAGATGGTATGTTAGTGAGCAGTACATATGTCATTTCTGAGACACTAACAACACCCGATTTGTAAAACTGCTGACCCCATTTTCCTTTAAACAAACAAATAGTTCCAAACTCAGTCATTCAGTCGATGTTGTTTTCCAGCTTATCAAACCAACACTGTTTGGCTAGTGGTGTATAAAATGCATACTTTACAACTACGACTACTTTTGGTGTAGTCAGCGATTGTACTGAGCCCCTTAAGATTTTAACTGAAATTGATCTGTGAGATTTCCATCTGCCTGTCTGTGGTTGCTGTCAAAGGTCGTGTGCGCATTCTGGTGGCGACTGACCTGGCCTCGCGTGGGCTAGATGTTCATGACATCACGCATGTTTTCAACTATGACTTCCCTCGGAATGTGGAAGAGTATGTGCACCGCATCGGGAGAACAGGTCGAGCAGGGTGAGTGAAGCAGTGAAAGGTGTGACTGAAATGACAGATTCAACCATTCAGGCTCTTTATGTAAATGAGTCCATGTCTTGACTCAGGAGGTCCGGTGCATCCATAACCCTGGTAACAAGAGAGGACTGGAAAGTAGCTTCTGAGCTGATCACCATCCTGGAGAGATCTGGTCAGGTAATCACACCTGCAGGCATCCACTCCTTTCATTATGTTTGTTGAACTATGCTTTGCAAAGAAAGCAAATCCTTAACCTCCGTCTGACTAGTTAAATCTGAGGCTTCTTACAACAGGTTGCCTTTGTGAGCGTGTAAGTTATGTGTACGATATGAAAATAGGGATGCACCGAAATGTCTCTCACCATTTTAGTTAACCCTTTACAGTCCTTGGGACACATCTCTCTTTGTATGTATTGTGTGAATCTCATGGAGAAATCTAGACTAAAAAATGCTGCAGTAGGGATGCACAATATATCCATGTCATATCTGATAGAGACTTCTTAATGTCATCAGTATCAATCCAATAATTAAAGTAGTTCAATATTTTTTTTTTGATCATGGGCCCCTACTTTGTTTACTGCAAATAAAAAATAAAATGACAAGGGAAAAAAAAAAAAGTATTTTCCATTGTACATATTACATAGTACAGTTGAAACTCTGGATTTCTCTGAAGGTCTCTTTTTTTTTTTTTTTTTTTTTAATTCAGACTTTCCAAATTCACATTAATATTTTTGCGTCCAACACCGTTTTAAACCAAAGCTTGTTTAAAATTAGCATTTTTCATCTTTGGGATCAGTGGGTCCAGTTTTTGCTTAATCCAAGTATCATTTGTATGGAAAAACAACTGTTCATTGCAAAGTTTGGATTCAAAGATCTATTTGTCAAATGCTTAGTTTGGATGAAAGTGAAACCTCTTATTCCTCACGCTACCACCTGATCAGATCTCTTTTGGTTAAGTTTTTCAATGTTTCAGAATCCTCACCACAACCTCTTGCCAGTAAAAGGTCTCAAGTCATTTGTTTTACAGTTAAATTTGTCTTTTGTTATGTGTATATATAGTATAGAGAGAGAGTGCCTCATTCTGTTGAGGTTGTCTAGTGTGTTTACTGTATATGTGTACAAAATCCTAATGGAGAATCTGGATAAAAGGAAGCATTTTTCCCTTCTTTAGGATGTACCAGAAGAACTGATACTGATGGCTGAACGTTATGAAAAGCACCAGAGGGAGAAAGCAATGTTTGCGCCCAGAGGCAGAGGAGGAGGAGGAGGAGGAGGAAGAGGAGGGGGAGGATGGAGAGGTAGTTTTAGAGGAGGCTCAGATCGGCGGTTCTGATTGCTTGAAAGGTAGTATTTGTTGCATTAATTTATCTTGCCATTTCAAGTAACATCAGTATGAAGAATTTATTTCACAACAAATTTTTAAGATGATTTAAACCATAATTCAACCTAAATTGTTCGGTGTTTACAAGATATTTCCTAACCAAACGTGTGCTTTTTAGCATTTGTATCTGTTGTACCAGCAGTAGTGTTGATCTTTAATTGTATCTTTCAGGTTGATGTCACTATACTCACTGGAGTTCATTCATAAGCTTTTAAAGTGTTAATCCTCTCATTTGTAGAGAGCCTGTAAAGTCCTTGTAACTGACTATTTAAGTTTTGTTATGTTTAAGAAACACTGATTCATTTTGAATGCATGATATATTTCTTTAATAGGATTTTTTTCCCCCAGTTCAGTATTTTTTTTATTGTTATCCTACATTGATGTGAGGTAAAATACCTCCAGTTGTAGATTATGTAACAGTCTTGTTCAGCTTAATGCATATCAAATAAAAGCCTATAAAACTATTTGGAATATGTATTATTGAATGGTATTAAGCAACAGATGACCGTCAAGATGAAAGGACAAAACATGCATAAATATAAATAAACAGACAATCAAAATTAACTGAATATAGGAAAGTTATTATTGCGCTGAAACTCAATTTCATTTGCCAGGAAATCACAGCTACTCGGAGAGGCTTGATGTAAGAGATTATGGGATGGAATGAAAAAGTTAGGGAGATGACGATTTCTCAGGTGTTTCACAAAGTCTTCCAAAAGCTGCTGGAAGCAGTCGGCCAGCTGACTGTATGCCCACTCGTGGTCAGTTCCCCTTGTAGCACAAGCATGGAGAAGGGTGGTCTTTGCATGATAGGAGCAGAAGCTGGACATCTTACTGGATTTGGAGTCGTCCTCTTTGAGCTGTTGAAGAAGATACTTTAGGAGCTTTAGACACTCCTTCCTGTAGAAGTAGAGCAAAGTTCAGTAATTTATTTTATTGTACACCATTGTATTAATGCAAACAATGAAGCACCATCACAACAGACAAATTTTACTAGCATCAAAACTTTGCACAAGAGGAACAGAATAATAATTACCGGCAACATTTCTGTGTAACGTGTTCACAGCATGTCTTGGCGTGGCCGTGCTTTTTCAGAATTATTTTCTCGACGTGCGAAAAAGAAATTCGCCAGGCATCTGTGAAAAGGACATTTTTCCAAATAACTTGTTTTCAGTTTTTGAAGGGCCACAGTATCTTGGTTCATTCATTCATTCATATATATATATATAATATAATATATAAACAAAACAAATAACATGATGATAAACACTATACCTTTTGCAATAACTCCATCATGCTCTGCGTTTCCCTTTCCCTCATATTTAGGCACCAGGTAGAATGGTTGCTGCTTCATATGTACTTTCTCCTTTTTACCAAGCCAGTTTTCTATTTTGAAGCCATCTTTTGTAAAGTCTGGCCAGCTTGCACGATGAACCTTAAGACCAAGAACGAAGTCGACAGAAATGATCTTTCCTTTTTCTTCCATTTTTACTTTCAGCGTCACTGCAGGGCATTTTGGCTTTTTTCGCTGTATGTCAATTTGGTCTACAGAATGTAAAAAACAAATATTACCAGAATGCTAGAAAATGTTTGTAGCCTTTTGGTTTAGAGCTGGTGGGAAGCTGGTGTTTTTGGACAAAGGTTTTTTTTTTTAACCAGGGGTTAAATTAAATGCAGAAGGTAAAGTTCTACAGTTAGTGTGTTGTAAATCACAAGTAACCATTTACTGATTCAGTTGAAACGTGCCATGTTTTGAAAATAGCAACATTTCCAGTTACTCTAGTTTATTTATTTATTTTTGTCCTTGTTCCGTAACACCAAGTAAGATTATATATAAATGTTTCTGTTTTTCTTATATCAATAAAATGAGCATTTCTCGGCCTGCAAGAACTAAACGATAATAATCTCAAATTCATTATGGGCTAATCGCAAAACCTTGTGGGCATACTGTGTTATTGTTGTGTTCAGATGTTTGATTTTTTTTGTTGATTAATGCGCTAAAGAGTTATCCCCAACTTGATTTATAATTTACGCTTATATCCATGTCTGTAAATGGTTGAAATTGGCTCAAATGTTTTGATTTTAAAAGCTCGTTCCAACAGTAGGAGATGCAGTTCAAAGTCCAACAGAGAACGTTTTAAAACGTTCAAAATATAAAAAAATTATATTTGAAAAGATCTGTTAAAAAGGTTAAGCTTAAATTAAACATATATTTTGAGATCAGTAAAAGATTTACAACAACAAATAAATATTTAGACATACATGGGAGTTTCTCCACAGCCTTCTTGACGGCATCTCTGAATTCACTCAGCATTTCGCTGGCCTGAATGGTCTTGTCTTCATTTAGGAATCTGTCCAGAGGATGTCTCTTATGTCGTTTCAATGCAATACTGTAAAATGCTCCGGCCTCACCAAACTCCTGAATGTCCACTCGCTCCACAGGAATAGTCAGCATCACATCAAATTCATCTGGTTCACAAATCTAAAATGTGCCAAAGCAGATGTTGATTGGCTCTTTTATGGAGATGGTCCTCACTGCAGAACACAAGGTCCAGGGGGTGGAGTTGGATCTAGATCCAACTCCTCCCACCTTACATAGACCTAAACCTACCCGTCTCCACCCCCTGATCCATAAACCCACCCATCCCCACCCCTAAACCTACCCATCTCCACCCCTAAACCTACCAATCTCCACCCCCTGGATATGGATCCAACTCCGCCCCCTGGATCTTTTGTTCTGCAGTGAGGGGCTACTGCTTTTATGAGCGTTGGCATGGTGATTAGAAATGTCAAGACCTTATAATCATATATAATTGTAATATTCCACAAACGTGTCCGAACATGAATATTATTTTACTTCTCTCAAGGAATAATTGGATGTGCCTGCATGCATTTATTTTATGTTGTAATTTTGAACAGTGATTTATTTAACATGGAAGTTCAGAGCCATGTCCTGAAAACATAAAAGTGTGCAATGAAACGGGCCATAAAACGCTTTATTTTTTACATATGACCGGCATCTGTGAAAATTTAAAGCTTTTTCTGTTCCTAATCTTATATCACCGAGTATTATCTTTGTTTGGACATGCTCTGATGTAGGAATGTCCTATTATGGATATATTGTGATGTTTGATAAGATGTTTACATGTCCTGGCAATCTGATTAATGCAGAATCAACAGTGGAGGTGTCACACTCAATCACTTACTTTAAGGTTTTCATAATAACTTCCAGTTCGTAAACTCTCGATCTCTTCACACCAGGTCGTGTTTCGTTTCAGGTGTGCAATGACTTTATCTGTTATGTCATTAACACGACTGGACGCATTAGACCGCTCGTTCTTCTTGATCTTTAATTTGTCAATAGTTGCCTTAAGAACCTTTCCCAGTGTGTCATCGACTCTTAGTCCTCTCGTTGCAGTTTGTTCTGCGCTTTTCTTTTGGCGATCCGAGCTGTGCGCGCAAACCGCTGGAGAAGCGTCCTGAGCGTCACTCGAGTCAGAAAAATCTGTTTTAATAGCAGATTCATGCCGCCCTCTAGGTTTTGCTTCCAATTTACTTTTGGGGCTCTCCGGAGATTCTTCTTTGTCTAGGTTTAAAGGAGCTCTCTCCTTTGTGCTCTGACGTTTTGGTGCTGGTTTTCCATCGGATTTGCTCTCGACGGTCTGCCGTGGTTTGCCTTCACTTTCACACTCAGACTTTTTACTCTGATGCTTGCTTTGTGCACTGTCTTGTCTCTCGGTCTCGGCAACTTTGTTTGCGTTACTGGGAACAGAAGCCCCGTTTTCTTCGTACTTACTCTCGGAGATCTCCGGAGACTGCCTGGCTGTCTGCTTTTTACTGTGTCGATTACTAGTTCCCCGTTTTGGTGCTGGGGTTTCATTAGGTTTGTCATGAGGATCTTTCTCCTTTTTACTCTGTTGCTTCCTGCTTTCCCGTTTTGGCGCGCTCTTGGCCTCTGAGCGCTCCGGAGACTTATCCTCCCTGTCAGTCTTATGCTGATCTCCCTGCTCTTTACTCTTCCCATTTGCTTTTGTTTGAGCTTTGGCTTTGTGTTGGTCAGGGCTTGTCGCGCGGAAGCTGCCCGGTCTTCTCTTGTTCATGATGGCTGGTGTGTGAGCGGCGACGCGCGCAGTTGTGCATTAAAGGAAGCTTTCTGTTACAGAGAACTGTGACATCAGGATACAGGTGGTTGTGCTGTGCCAGCCTCTACAGTTCAACATTTCTCACTTCCTCAGTGTTATGACGTATTATGACGTTATTTCTGTGGGATATTTATTAGGGTTTCCGTGGCTCGTGTGAAGTAGCCTACATTTATTGACAAAGATGTGTAGACAGGTGCTGATTTTCACAGGGTTGGCACTCTTATTAATTACAACATCTGTTGGCCAAAATAATAGTTTAATATATTTATATAATAAGGTTTACGTTGTTTAATACTGCTTCGATTGACCATTTAATGGCAGTGTGAAAACTCTTTCTTCATGGGTAATAATGGTGATATTCAATACCGTGAAAAGTCCGAGACTACTGATTTGACTTATAAATAAATATACCCTGAGAAATATTAAGTGGAGTAAAAAGTCTCCCCTCTGTAGAACATGAAAAGCTTTTAAACACTAAAATGTAAACTTAATATTATAGGAGTTATAGTAAGAGTTATATTTCAAAGCATTGCAAAATCTAGGTATGTGTTCTGAAAACGTATTATTTAGGCTTGTCTAATAAAATAATAGGTCTACTTACTTTTCTATTACTGGTAACCCCGTCCCCGTCTTGATAATGAATAACTTTTATAAATTGATCACTTACGACATCTTGTGGTAACCCAGCCAATATATTTTTAGGATTTTAAGCTGTATGTGTTTATACAATAAATAATGAATAAATGAAATAAATGTCATTGTTTGAAAACTCTTGTGTAACTACCTATAAAAAGTCCAAGCTGTGTAAAAGACTAAGACTTTACTGATAAATAGTTTGCAAGATAGCAAAGTATTGATCTATTCTAAGCTGTTTTTAGACTTTGTCATAACTTTAGTTGAAGTCTAAGCGCACAATCCAGTACTGTAATTTCCTAAATACAAAAGATCAAACACACACCTGTATGGCTTTTATGTAGTGTGCTGTTTGGGAGTGAAATGAACACAAACACAATTATTATGGTTGAGACATCTTTAATATGACATGAAAGCTTTTATTTTTTATAAGGTGCGGTAGCTAATGCCAATTAAAGTCAACAAGTGCTTGTGCAGGGTTAGCCTACGCCAGTCAAAGTGCTAAACATAAAGCTGTCAGTGCACCAAAGATTGCATGAGCCCAAACACGGGCTGATTAAGAGCTTCATTTTAGGTTTTCATTGTTCTGCAAAGCTAAACATAAAGGTTCTCAAAGTCTACTAAATTGTGTTGTTTAAGTAGCTCACCACCAGTGGATACTGAACACATGGTATTTTGCAAACAAGCACTAAAACAAGCGAAGACAACATTGTGAGAACCAGGCTAAAACTGCACTCCAGAGCAGGAGAGGTTAAACCTCTCAAGATTTTATAAATCACATATGGTTTCAACAGCTATCACCGAAGAGAAAAGCACAACTATAAAAACACTATTAAATAAGTTCAATGGTGTGGATGTAAGACTTACAGTACGAGTCAACATATAAATTAGTGTTATCTAAAGGACTGCTTTTGTTAGTAATTTTTTTCCTTCTGATACTTTTACGATGCATTGGAACTATTAAGCAGTCTCTGACTATAGAACCTAAGCAGCCAATAGGATAAAAGAGCTGGATGACCTCTGCTTTTCCATATGTGTCTCTGGAGTTGGCAGTCAAACACAACATTCATTTGGCCTTCTGGGCTTTCTGAGCGGATTTGGTGACCTTTCCGCTCGTCGGGGTCTTTTTCTCCACTCCTTTAATCACTCCCACCGCAACGGTCTGACGCATGTCACGCACAGCAAAACGACCTGCAAACCAAAAAATAATCTAAGCAGGTCATCTGTGTCCATTATCTCTATCATCCTAACACTGATTGTGAAAAGCCTCCAGGCATACCATAACTGTTGGTATGAAATGGAAATTCAAAAATCTGTTTTAAAAATCTGTTTTCTAAATGCACTTATTTTTTTATTATTTTTTTTTTTAATAAAAATGTAAAACAATCTTTCGGGGGAAAGGCCGACTTCTCTGTCTGCTGGATGTCTCCAATCATTTAATCTGCTGAAAACCTGCCCCTATTTTACAGTTTACTGCCCAATGTTTTTTTTTTTTTTTTATTCAATTGTCCATTTCATTACCTATGATTGCCTCTAACAAACTAACTAACAACAATAAAATAGTAAGTCATCGGTTAGGAGGTAAATGATAGAAAACAATTTTCATTCTTGAAGGTATAACATTTTTGAGTGAACTATAAAAACTTTTTCTTAATGGTTTGGCATGGCTTTTAGATATTCATAAAAGAGGAATGACAAACTATCAAGAAACGATACTTAATGAATTTAACTTCAGTTACCTTAACTTTTTAATAAAAAATGAGCAATGTAGTATTTTGCTCTTGGGATGGGATGTTGGGATAACACTTACCCAGCGGAGGATACTCTGAAAAGCTCTCCACGCACATGGGCTTCCCAGGGATCATATCGACGATGGCCGCATCTCCTGACTTGAGGCTCTTAGGGTTGTCCTCAAGCTTCTTCCCAGAACGACGATCGATCTTCTCCTTCAGCTCTGCGAACTTGCAGGCGATGTGTGCAGTGTGGCAATCCAGAACAGGGGCGTAGCCAGCACTGATTTGGCCTGGGTGGTTCAAGATGATCACCTGATGGGAAAGAATGAAGCTTGTAATGACTGCTCAGGTTTGCTGAAGTGAGTGAGAACAGAAGTTAATTGAGCTTACTTGAGCAGTGAAGCTGGCAGCCTCCTGAGGTGGGTCGTTTTTGCTGTCTCCAGCGACATTGCCACGACGGATGTCCTTGACAGAGACATTCTTAACATTAAAGCCAACGTTGTCCCCGGGCAAAGCCTCTGAAAGAGCCTCGTGATGCATCTCCACAGACTTGACTTCAGTTGTCACATTGACGGGGGCAAAGGTCACCACCATACCTGGCTTCAAAAGCCCAGTCTCCACACGGCCCACAGGAACAGTTCCAATTCCTAGTCAAAACATTGCATTTAATTCAGCTCCACTTTGTTGACAGAATAATGCCTAGCCATCTTTTAGGCAAAAACAGGTAAAATTGATTAACATAGTTTGTCCAAATTAAAACCTCCAATCTTGTAGACGTCCTGAAGTGGCAGGCGGAGGGGTTTGTCAGTCGGACGTGTTGGAGGCTGAATTGCGTCCAGAGCCTCCAGTAGGGTGGTCCCAGATGCATTTCCCTCTTTCCGGGTAATCTTCCAACCTTTGAACCAAGACATCTAAAGTAAAGACAAAGAAACCTAATGAAGATGCTGATTGGGATCAACCTGCTGGGATGCCATTTTGCTTAAATATAAAGTATTCATATTCACTGAAGAATTTCATAATGCTCCATATGACATACAGAAAATGGAGCTGTAGAGCAATTTGGGGGAAAAATATAATTGTGATTTTTCTATTAAAAAAAAAGTTGCGATTGCCACTATAAGCAAACCAAACCGCTGAGACACTGAAACCCCTGGACTTTAAATGAACGCAGTGCTGCATTTCACTCTGAAACATGCAGTGCATATTTTTATTGAATTAAATCTGATAATTGCACTAAGCCACATCAAAGCCATTACCATTTTATTTTCATTAATCGTGCAGCCTTAATGGAAACAATACTTTACTTCCTGTCATACTTACATTGGGACTGGCCTCAAGCATGTTATCTCCATTCCAGCCAGATATGGGCACAAATGCCACTGTGTCAGGATTATAGCCGATCTTCTTGATATAGGTGCTGACTTCCTTCACAATTTCCTCATAACGCTTCTGGCTATAACTGGGTTCAGTGGAATCCATCTTGTTGACACCCACGATCAGCTGCTTCACACCCAATGTGTATGCCAGAAGAGCATGCTCTCTGGTCTGGCCGTTCTTTGAGATGCCAGCCTCAAACTCTCCGACACCTGCCGCCACAATCAGCACGGCACAGTCCGCCTGGGGGTCAGAGTAAATGTTAGGGATTATTATTTTTTTCTATATAAATAGCAGCTACTAAAATATATTAAGTTCCTAACCTGTGAAGTTCCAGTGATCATGTTTTTGATGAAGTCCCTGTGTCCTGGAGCATCAATGATGGTGACATAGTATTTGCTGGTCTCAAACTTCCACAGGGAGATATCGATGGTGATTCCTCTCTCTCTTTCTGCTTTAAGCTTGTCCAACACCCAGGCGTACTTGAAAGAGCCCTTTCCCATCTATGAGTGATGCACATAAACATTACGTAACAGCTTGAAATAGTTTTTAATCATGTGTTAGTTCAAATGTCTCCAATATCTCCATCATACCTCTGCAGCCTCTTTCTCAAACTTCTCAATTGTTCGCTTGTCGATCCCACCACACTTGTAGATGAGGTGGCCAGTTGTAGTGGATTTTCCAGAGTCCACATGGCCAATGACCACAATGTTGATGTGGAGCTTCTCCTTTCCCATGGCTGACGGCTTTATTTAAAGTGTCAATGTAACTGTAAATCTTTACTCAGACAGCAAACAGTCATTTCTATGAAACTATTATTCTATTAAAGACATAGACTAAGTTAGACACATGTTCCCTGGCTAGAGGATGATTTTCATCCAATTTAAAACACTAATTCCATGAACTTAAGAAGTGGCCTTTTAAACACATGCACTGTTCATCAGTAGATCTCATGATACAGTATCCACCAAATGAAAATCCCTAGATTTTTCTTCCCAAGCCTATATGACTTTCCTTCTGTGGAATATTAAAGGAGAAATTTGAAGAATATTCTGGTCATTCTTTCCCACTGAATAAAAATGGATGGCGACTGAGGATGTAAGGCCTCAAAAAGGATGTAAAATCATCATGGACAAGACCGACCTGCACATTCTTCAAAAGTTCTCCTTTTGTGTTCTGCTAAAGAAAGCAAACCACACAGGACATCCGCTTGAACAATGACAGAAATCTCATTTTTTGGTGCAGTAATCTGTGTAATGCTCTTAGAATGACCTATGCAATACCAGCTCAGCAACAACTATGGCTCCCTGTGACTGAAGAATTTAAATATCTTATCATTTGAATTTCACTCATTGTACACCGAACGAAATGCAGACAAAGAAATTTGTTTAACAAATACGGTATTCACTACGCCATCTCCTTTTTTAACCTTCAGACCAGCATTAAGTTTATCCTTGCAGGCTGTTTAGGCTTCTAGTTCTGCCAAATAACCAGCAACGCTTTAACAGACTGGGCATGCCTTTCTTCATGCCTGGTACATCTTTGTCCTGCAGACCTCCATTTTGTCAAGATTCTTCTACTGATTTAAAAGACTGGCAGCCATTTGTGAGCCACTCATGTATCCGATATTGTGAAAAGAAGAAGAAATATTGGAACAGCTGGTTAAGCTAGAATTCATATTCCATTCTAAGGTAATGCATTATGGTTTGGCTGCATCATGAACCCAAAGTGTTTGATTATTGCATCAGCATCATTTCCAAGGAGCTGTTCAAATGAATAATTCGTCAAGGACAGAATTCCAAGACGTTCCTTAAAGCAAGAGCCGAGCTGCCATTAGTGTAAGGAAGCTAATTCCCAGCTTAACTTCAGAGGTTAACAGAAGGGCTATTCTTGTTAAGGTTACCTAATACAGACGCATTCTTTAAAAAGAGCTTTAAATTATTCCTATGTCGCATCAGGCTGACATGACTTCAGAAAGCTATTCCTTTCGGTGTTAATTTGCTCTAAAACACTGCAAAATTAGTCGTCTAAGAACAGCAGGCGACAGAGAGAGATCATTCAGATGTCTAGGGGATTTAATATTGCAATCCCTTCCCCTGCAGCTGCCGCCATGTTCTCCCATTCCCAGCCTGTATCTGTAGCGCAATGTCGAATGCAAGCATCAGTAAGGTCTATTACAAGCGACAACTATTTAGAAAACACAAATGTCGACAGAAGTTCTTCATTTATGATTACACACCCGTTTGCTGTGTTTCTTGTTAAATACGCAGATAAAGATGCGTGTGAATGTGCGGTACTGTACCTGCGCGTGCGCTCGGGATACTGGAACGGTGCTGAAGAGGCTGAGCGGCGCGTCTGATCCTGTTATAATACAGACTCGACGAAAGCTACTGTGCATGCGCAGACTCTACATCAGTCACTGAGGATGCTTGAGGTCAGACTGCTATTGTAAATATCTGGTTAAGTTATTTAGAATTGACGGACGAGAAAGGAAAAAAGTTAACGAGTTTATTCTGCGGACGCATTAGCTTTAAACGTGTCAGGTGCACATAAACTGCTGCGATGGTTTTAAAGGTGACACAATTCGACGAAAATGTTGGTCTCAAACATTTCTTTTAAAAGCAGAATTGATCATTCTAACAATGAATACATGAACGTAAACAAGTGCAATAATTTTATTAGATATACAAGTATTTGACAGGTGATGAAGCATGTGTTGTAGCATCTTGACAATTGACAGATTATGCAACATACAGTGTTTACACGGATTTATTAATTTTGTTTCACTTAGTAAAGATTGCACAAAACAGAAAGAAATAAAAATGTAAACAAAAATCAGTTATAGTGTACAAAAAGGCTAAAACGTAACAACCAGACACGATTTAACTGATAATCTCCCTTAAGGCCTCTTGCTTCAGTATGGGTAAGGCATGTTGTGATAATCATAGGCCTACATTAAGGTATATTTCACAGGGACGTTAATCGCGAAAGACTCACAATTCCTTAACGTTTACGATTATTTTAGTTTTCAACAGAACAGATTTAACAAATCAGAAATAGAATTGATATAGTTCTTACTACTGTGTTAAGAACAGCTACAATGGGTCTCATGAGCTTCATACTTCAAAACAATTCACAAGTTAACTTGTGATTCAGTGAGTCAGATTAATTTGGTAACCGCTCTGATTCACACAGGTTTTTCACAAGTGTGAATTGGACCACACTGCTAGCGTGATCAAAAATTTGATCTCCTTATGACTGAATGTACATCTATGTTTTATCTTCCCTTTATTTATTGCACCTTTGTTTGAAAAAATAAAAAATTGTCTGAAAAAGCTACTGACATGTATAACAAATACAGACACTACCAATAAAAAAAATACCAAAAGTCATTGTGTTTGTTGGTATAATTAAAAAAAACAATTGGATTGTGCAGTATTCGTTAGTTTGCAAAGCATATGCAACTACTGCTAAGATCTCTATAGAATTTACAAGAGGTACGTCCCTTTGACCTTTAGGAAATTATTGACGGTAGACATGTTTCACTGGATGTGTATTCTCTGGACAGCCCAAGGCTGGACTGTGCCCTTGCCAAATATTGTGAAGAAAACCGCTCCAAATATATTGATTGCTGCGGAGATGTAGAAGACAACTTGCCACTCTGAAATGGTGTTCTAGATTAAAACAAAATGTTTAAGCATTTGTTACTTCATTATCACAAATGTGAAAAATAGATTTCTCTTGAAGCATTTACTGTTTGCATTTATGCATAACGAACATATGATCACATCAGTGGCAGGCATAGCATTAAATAAATAACTTTTTTACAGCACCTTTCTTAGTTTTTGCAGCACGTCACAATGTAATGCAGTCTTTGTATAAAATATTTTACATTTATATATAAATTGTAACTTACAGATTTGGTCAGAGATCTTGCTATTACAGGGCCCACCATGCCAGGTATAGTGGCAAATGAGTTTGTGATCCCAAGCAATATCCCAGCATATCTTTGAATAAAAAATAAATAAAATAAAAAATATGAAAATGAAGGTGTACATTATCCATGATCCAACGATAATTAACTTGTGACATGGATTTCATGCATCTACAGTTGTTCTAAACCATAAATCATATATGATTGCCAATAAAAAGCCTTGTCTTACGAGGGAGCAATGTCCAAATGGTTGATGTTAAATCCAGAGGCCGAAATGCCCCCTAGAGAGGAGGAGATGGAGAGGAAGGCTACAGCCAAGACATAGTTACATTCAGTGTAGCCAGCAGCCACCAGGAAGACGGCAGGTCCCACCATTCCTGGACACATTCAAAACAGACACACTGATTTATTATCATTAACAGACTTCACATCACCATTTCAATCATCCCATTTTCAAATGTACTGTTCAGCATAAATCTAGGAATGTCTTACCTACGATAGTGAATGCCTTACGCACAATTACAGTTTGGAAAAGATATCTCTCTCTCAGGAGGTCTGCCAGCTGTCCACCCAGCAAAGCCAGCAACCAACAACCAAGGTAGGGCAGAGCTGAGAGCATTCCATTCTGAGAATGACAGAGTGAGTGCACACTTACTAAATGGCAAACAGGTCTTTTGATAAGAGGCAATGATCATTTTCAGATAACCTGTTTTCATATGAAATACACTACTGTTCAAAAGTTTGGGGTAAGTACTATTTTTTTTTTTTATTCTTAAAATTAATACTTTTATGCAGCAATTATGCAATAAACTGATCAAAAGTGACAGTGAGGACATGTATAATTCTATTTAAAATGAATGCAATTCTTTTGAATGTTCTATTCTAAAAATACAAATTCATCTGATCATTTAAAAAAATGATGTGTCAGCCCTGCTTTGCACTCACCTGCTGGATGCTGAATCCGAGTACATCACTCATGTAGGTGGGTAAGAGAGTCAGCAGAGTGTAAAATGTCCAGTTGTAAGAGAAGTGTGCCACAACTATGGCCCATAATGACATAGATTTGAGGATTGATGTCCATGGGATGTAATCTGTGGTTGGGGACAGCTAGAGCAGAAAATGGCACATTTTAATACAAACAAACAATTAATGAGTCAACCATTATCTGGTTTGAGAATAAAGATATCATCTTAAAGACAGACACTGTAACGTTGCCTACTTCATTTTTTAAAGATGCCATTATGTAAGTCTTCTCAGCCTCTGTTATCTTTTTGTGTGAGCTGGGACTGTTACTGACAAAGCAAGCCCAAAGGAAAAACCAAACAAGTCCAACAGCTCCTATGATTTGTGAAGAAATCAGATAAAATTAAGACACAAGCCTGTGAAAGAATATTTAGTGTTACATTTTATGCTGATTGTGCATACAGTTCACCTTTAAATGCGTATTATAATGAAACCTACCAAATATATAAAAAACGTATGTCCAGTCTAGGTAAAAACATATCTGGCCAGACAGAGGAAGAGCCACTACAGTTCCCAGCTGAGCACCTGTAAAAGAAAAGTAAAAAGAAAAAAATAATACAAACACACAAAAAACTTGAGTAGATTGTAACAAAATCAAAGCAGGGCACCTGTGTAAGAGATCGTGAGCAGACGACTTCTCTCCAGAGGCGGTGCCCATGATGCCCACATCGCATGCATAGCAGGATATGACACTCCCTGGATGCACAAGAATGAGTCTTTTTAAGACTTTTATTTTCCAAAACGAATATGACAACAATGAAACATCGACTTTCAAACTACAAGAACAGAAGTACTAAATCCATATTGTAGGTAATGAGTTTTGAGGTTACCTCCCCAATGCCTTCCAACACCCTGACAGCGATGAGGTAACCTGCTCCCAGATCAGCGGCTACTGGAGTCAGCAGGGTGAAGATCACAGTGCAAAAGATGCCGATACCAAAGAGCCACTTGGCACCATACTTGCGTGCCAAGTAGCCACCTGGTATCTGAGTAAGTATATACCCATAGAAAAAAGAGCCCAGGATCCATCCCTGAGTCTCTGAATCCCAGTCATACACACTGGCCTGTGGAGACATTGAACTAAATATGATTAACACTTCCAAGATCTCATGCTTGAAATAAATTCTTCAAAATGTGCACTGTACTTAAAAAAAAAAAAACTGCAAAAACTTCCCCCCCCCCCACAGCACACCTTTCTTTTCATGTCAAAATGAGAGTTTGAGAAATATGTAACATTGTTAAAAAAAAAAGTATTTATTTATTAAATTTGAAATATTTTTAAAATGAACTGAAATAAAATTTTACTTTAATTAATCATGCGGAAATGCAAAAAAAAAAAAAATGCATATGCACCTTAAACATATTGATTTAAAAATATATTTGAAATATTTTTAATATAATGAACTTACAATAATTATTTTTGCATATATAATATGTGAGACCATAAAGTAGATGCTCTTACAGTGTGATTGTGTTTGGGCACAGGGATGCTGTGATGAGGGCAGACAGAGGAACTGTTGTTGGCCCTGGAACTGTTTTTCAGCATGTCCACCATTGCTACACTAAGGTTCACCCTGAGGGCATACGCCACAAAGAAGCCATAAGAGGACAAGAAGGCCAAGCCGTATCGTGAGGAGCAGCAAGCAGGAGCTGGAAGAAAAAACAGATGAAACCATATCAAACAGTGGTTAAAGGATTCTCCCAAAAATGTTGTTCCAAACCTGTATGACTTTTTGTACCCGAGTTGTGAATACAAATTGTCGACAATGTGGTGCGATAAAAAAAGACCTTTCACGGTAATGTCTTAAAGAAATTCTCATTCAAATCATTTTTAAGAGTGGTTCCTTATTGAACAACAAGTTATGATTTTGTTCGACAGATCCCTAAATAGCTGACACATTCATAAAACATGTATTACATTTTTGAAATAGTAATAATAATACTAATAATAAATTATTCATTGTAACAATACATTAGGACATTTGATATTAACATATTATGATTTTACAGTTGTAAAAAGAGTAACTCAGAGGTGTAAAGAGTACCTGAAAACCACACTTGAGTAAAAGTACAGATACATTACAGTGAAAGTTACTCCACTACAAGTTACAAGTGACCAATGCCAAAGCAAGTTGAGTAAAAGTCTTAGAGTATCTGATTTTAACAGTACTTAAGTATTTTACTTATACTAAATATAGGCTCAAAGATGCACTAGTCAAAGAGACATGCCTGTCAAAAACTGTAATGTTGTAGAGAAGCTGGGGAAAACAGGCAGAGGCAAGGATCTATGTGCAGATATTTCATGGAAAAACTAGAACAAATAATAAGCCAAGCTAGGTGCCATGCAAAATGTAATGTGTAACTGCAACACTCATTACAAATGTAATGGAGTAAAGAGTACAGATACTTGTTCAAAAATGTAGTGAAATAGAGAGTAACAGTTGCTAATATCTTTGATACTCAGTACAACTACAAAGTATCCGAAAAGATACTCAAGTACAGTAATTAGTTACATTTACTCCAATACTTTATACCTCTGGAGTAACTATAGTATTAGGCGCAAATAGTTCTCACGGTACATTTTTAGGGCAGTTACCTGCATGACTAACACACTTCTTCCTTCACGTGACTGCCTGGTTTGAAAGCACATCTTGAAAAGGCTCTTGAATTATTTATGCAGACTGCATCAAATGCTGCGAAAATAATACCACACTGAACGAAAGAGACGAAGTCTGCACTTTTGGGACGATTGAATGACTGGGACATCTCACGAATACTAAAAACAAGTAAGGCATTTTTTAACATGAGCTGTTTTAAGTTTACAATGCAGCTGAACATTATCGGTTAAGCACAACTATTATAACTGCATATTTATTATTACTTCGTAAGTAAGTTACTAATGTTATGGCACGTATGGTACCAGCGCATTTTGTATTACGTGGCATGTTGTAAATCTACATAAATACATAAAAGATATTCATAGTTAATGTCCTGCTACCTTTCTGAAGGTCTCCGGTGTCTTTCCGGCGTAGTAAAGGCTGGGCATGATCTTCAGTTTCTGAGTCTGACGCTGAATGCTCCATCATCTTGAGCAGCTGCTCTCCGGCCGCCTGACCAGAAGCACAATAACAACACACTCCGAATGCGGAACCCGTGGCTCGCCGTCAGCAAAAACACATGCCATAATAAAAGTCCCGTGGTGCACAGATTATATAACAAAAAAATAAAAAATTAAAATTAAAATAAAATAAAAAAGCAATATTTTTCTAAATGTTTTAAAGGTCAAAACATGTAAAACAAAGTGCAAGAATATAGAAGAATATACAAGATTAAAATCATCTTAAATATTTCTTAATGTGGCCGTTTTATATTAAACTATGATTGTTCATATTTTGAATACATTGTTCATACTATGAATATTTTTAAAGATCCATTACCAAACAGAGTTTGCTTTTTCTACTTTGTGAACTTTCTATATTATTGCAACATTTATCCACTAAGAGGAGCTAAAGTAGTGCAGCAGTCCATGCTTTAAGGAAATTCAAACGCGGTCAGGATTCAGTTCTCTTTTAAGATCTTCATTAGCATTGTTATGTATTAAAATAGATATTTTAAATCAAATGTCCACAATTAACTTTAAATGTTTAAAATTTTCTATCAGGTCAATAAAACAAAAAAACAAACAAAAAAACAAAACAAAAAAAACATGCAGTATCTAAATGTGTTACAAAGTTTGATGTTCTGCTTTCTTTTTTTTGTTGTTGTTTGCAAACTGCCTTGAAATAATGCCCATTATGAAACACAGACTACTAGTTCTATCTCCCTCCCTCACACACACACACAGAGAGAGAGAGTAATAATCCTCATTTATGGAATACAGTGAGAAAACAGTCAGAGGTTCCTTCTAATGATTTTGTTTTACGTGGAATCAATAAGGTGGGAAGTACCAGCCCACAGGGTGATAAAGTGGAATGTATTTATCTATTCCAAGAAAGGAACTGGCAGGGTACCCAACCACCCGCTAATGCAGAAACGGATAAGACTTGTGGAAACTTGTAATAAAAGATGACAGAGATGATAAATGTTCAACATCAATTTATTGTGTGCAAAAGAGTACATTTTAAAAGGCAAATACGCATTACTTACTAAAGAATGAGGATGAGCTTTTCTCTAAATGAATACACAATATTTTTCAAATCTGTGAAAAATTCCTGCACAGATTGCATTATAAATATGTATACATTTAACAGACTTAAAATATCTTGTTAAAATACATTTCACAACTTGAAACGTAGTTTATGTTTCAGATGTGACTAGTGTTTCTATATCATCGTTACATGGGATTAGAGCATTTCAGCACCCTGGTCTCTTAAAAACAAAAAACAATGCCCCGAGTTTACATCAAAACATGCAAACATAAAGTACATTAGTAGAACATAAAATACTTGGTAAGTTATTGCAGTTAAGAGGTTATGAGTATAGTTATGAATGTTAAAGAACTATTCTCCTCTATGCGACTCATCCATCTCGGTATTCCCTGATAGCACTTTACAGCGACACAAAAGCCATTTCTGTTTGTTGAAACCTGCTTTAAACGTCCATGTCCTTTTTTCTTACTCTTTCTTACTTTACGCTGATCTTTCCACTTGTCCTACTTGCCAAAAACCCTTTGTCTGCAAGTCAAATCCAAAATTAGTACAACAGAGATCCAGATTACCACAAGCCCTAAATGTTTAGCTTGTCAGTAGTAGTACAGTATTTTAGAATCTCCATTACTACCAATGACTTTTAACAAAACTTAACGATCATAATTCATACAAAAGCAATATGATAAAACATCACTGGCAACAATGCCTGGTTCTTATCATCACAGAGATACATGCAATATCATAACAATACATCATATATAAAAAGAATGCAGTTTACCAGCAACTGCAAAAAAAAAAAAAAAAGGTTTACATCAGAATATAATTGTCCACAATGTCCTTAGGGACTGAGATGTCCATGTTACTGAATGAATGCTGAAGGAAGGAACTTTCTAAAAGTCTTCACCTCAATGCAGTCATAAGAAAAATGCCACAGTCTCTCAGCATAGCGAAGAACAGGAGATAGAATAGGTATGTAGAGTTTTGGGACGAGGAAGGCACAATTTTGGAGTGTATTTAATGTGGAATGTGCAAAGCTTGGACAAACATTCTTAACACTAAAATGCTCCTGTTTCTGTTAACCTGAATGTATTTGAACATTCATGAAGAAATAAACAGGCATACTGTAACATTGGCAGTTTGGGTACAGCTATTCTCTCGTGATGGTCACGTGCCACTTCCTAAAACGTTTTGAAAATAGTGAAGACGGAGCATAAAAAACGCTGCATCTGTCAGACACATCCTTCCTTCCCTATTTCCCTCTAAGCACATCTTCCGCGTCCCTCCAACTTTTTTCAAAACAATGCAGACGTAAGCAGTGTTCCTAGGGAAGGAGTTGAATAAATGTGGTTGAGAAGGAGTTTCGAGAGGACCTGATGGAAACCAAGTTTGCTCTGTCAGTTGGGTGAAGTGTTGTCATTGAGCTGGTCTGAAGGGACAGTGAGGTTTTGGATCTGGCGGTACACAAAGTAGAAGAGTTGTGGCTGTGGGCGGCTGTGCAGTTCGGCCTTGATCCTCTGCGGGTAAGTGTCCAGGGCCAGCTGCTGTGTGGTTTCATCTGTCAAGAGGAAAAGGGCGTAGTTCTCTGGATCAGAAATTTTAAACTTGTCCGCGCATTTCTGACACACTTCCTCCGTTGTGGCGTAAGGTTGCACCTGAAGGGTTTTGGCTGTGCAGCCACTACTTGCATCTTGCATTGCAACCCGCAAGTAGTTCTGAATATAGAGAAGAAGAAATCTAGGTGTAAATCCCAATATATATCATATATATGTTTAAGAACATATTGTGACCCGTGCTGGCAAAATGAGTCTGAATGCACATGGGCTAATTTTGAGCTACAAAATGTAATTTGAGGTTTTCACAAAAATTTGTACATTAAGCCCTTGTATAGCGATCCCGATGCTCCAAATTGTAATTAAACATCTAAAAGTATCTTTATTTGTACATTTTCAAAAAGGAGTACCTTTTCTCCGTTCACTTCTCGCACTGATTGACATCTGAAGCACCCGCATAAAAACGACACCCACGGCGCTCTATCCCAATACACATATACACAAATTTACAGTAGGCTAAATATATTAAGTATTCACGCAAACACAATCTGTTATATCTTAAGCGAACATTTGGGGAAAAACATCGGATGTGTAACATTATATTAAATCAGTGCATTACACTATGTCTTAATATAGGCCGTCTGTTGCATTAATGTTACTCAAACGACAAAAGAAAAGTGGGAATCAATCTCGATTGAAATGCTTTTGTAGTTTTAATAATCAATTTATTTGTAATGAACACACTTAAGTGATTTTTACATTTTACTATTTGCCTTTCTTCCTTGAATGCTTATGTTTAAGATGAAATTAATTAATTAAAATGAAAAAAATAATGCACTATACACTTGTTTCTTTCTTACATTTGTTCTTTTTTTTGCATCTTTGGTTCTTATTTATAACAACAAAGATAAAATAAAAAAATAGCTATATTGTGATTATTAATCTAGTAATGATTGTTAAGAAAAGAAGTGGGGGAAAAGAAGTAATGTTGCTAGGTGATTTTGCTTTGGAACCGTCGGAAAACTGAAAATAAAAATGTTTTTATTGTTGTTTAATGGAGAAAATTCTCGTTGTGACTAATTTTGCCAGCACAGGTCACATATATTGATGTTCCGAAATTGCTATTGTTTTAAGGAAGAAAAGGGAGAATAGAACTTATATGACCATGTCTAATAGGGAATTTACCTGGAAATCATCCACAGATGGAGTGGTTCGCTGTGTGGTACGTCTACGGTGCCACTGGTGCAGCGTGTTACGGGTCTCAGAGCTCAGCACACGAGCTGCCTGGTCCTCCTGGAAGTTCTTGATGAGAGACATCGCCCCATATGCACTGGTCAAGTAATAGCCTCCTACAATCAGATAAAAAACATTAACAAAAGTTTGATACCCAATGAAATTGTGTAATAACTTCAGCAGTTATTGCAGTAGCCCAGTATTTGTGACAAATATGCGGAAACCGGGGTCTAATGTACCTTCTCCATGAAGCAGTGATGGGTCCAGTAACTCCATCATGTACTCTATTTCAGCATCCAGTTGTGGCATGTCACACTGGGCCATCACATACGTAAGCATGGGCAGGAAGTCATCTGCACCATACATCCTCCCTGCCATTGTAACAACAAAGATTGAAATCATGAATTGAAATCAAATTATGCAGAAGTATTATGTCACACTCACGCATTTCACACAAATGCATCACGCTCATGTACCTGAGTTGCTCTCCATTATGGTGTAGATAAGCTTGCACACACTGAGAAGCAGAGACACTTTCTTCTCTGGTGAGTACATCTTGCACATGTTGTGGAACTTGTGGCGAATCTTCTCTATGGCCACAGGGTCAGGAGGCAGAGCTCCATCCACACCCATCTCCTGTGGCTGCTTGGCTTTGGCCAAAACCAGATTCTCCTTCAGCTGCTGCCAAGTCCCACTGCTCACCTGGAAGTCCCGCAGAGCGGCCTCTATCACAGGCTTCAGAGGCTTCAGCACACACTTGTGCATGGCTTTCTCCATCACCTGATCTACGGAGGAAAAAGATGTTATTTAATAATTGTATATACGGTAAATAATTTGAATAATTGCATATAAATAGGTAACAGGTTAAAGCTAAATGCAGTTAATGGAGTTTTGTTTTGTTTTGTGAATATTGTATAAATCTAAGGCTGCATTTATTTGTTCAAAAATATAGCAATATTGGGAAACATCACAGTTTAACATGTTTTGTAATTTAATATATTTTAAAAAGCAATTTATTTCTGAATTTTCACATGAGTGTCACATAATCCTTCAAAAATCATTCTAATTCTTGCTATAAAAGCATTTTAAATAAAAATACCAAATATATAAAAATTGATTTTTTTTTTTTCAAAAATTGATTTTTAAAAGTATTTCCAATTAAATGGATTCTTGCTATAAAAGTATTTTCTTTAGCAAGGAACCAGAAATCATACTAATTTAAATAAACCTGATGATCATGTTATCCAGCATGATTAAAAAAATATCCAAATTACATTTTTATAGACATTACGCCACATATGATTTGGAATTTGTTTTGGTGAACTCTGAAAACAGACATAGTAACTATAGAAGGCAGAGGAACAGAGAAAAAGTCTGTGGGCAAGTCTATTTGTGAATGAAAGGACTGTGACCATGAGTATATTGACTGGGATCTATGACGTGGTTTGTTCCATTTCCTGCTTTAAAGGGGAATACCTGCTCATAGTATTTTTACACCTGCTTTTCCAAAACTCTTCGACATTTACAAAATGTCTCCTGACAGCACAAGTGTCTCTAGTATGCTCACATATGTCTCAATGCAACAGGTTTTGTCTTGTAACTTTGATTGTGCAAGCAGGGCTTGAAATGATACCTAAACTGTAAAATCATCTATAAATTAGAAGAAGTGTATGCGTAACTAAAATCATCTGATCTGAAGAGCAGAATGTAATGTTTAATCGGGCTTTGGAAACTGCTGACAGCACTGCTTCTGTCAGCACACTGGAACACTGAGGAAAGCAACACCATCATAATAAGTGCTCTGACAACACACACGCATGCACGCTTTGGCAGCACTTTATACTTTTTTAAATATATAATAGTAAATCACACTAATACAATTTATGTTTGCTTTCCTATTTTGGTCTATTACAAATATAAATTCATTACAGTGAACAAGTGTAAAACAATTTACAGTAATTCTATACCATATGTTTTTAAGCTAATATAAATAGCATAATGATTTTTTTCCCAGGAAATCATTGTGCATGATATCCACAAAATGCTAGATGATTTCGAATCAACTTGTAACATGACAGTTTACACTTCATTTATCTTATGGTAATCGTCTTAATCATGTGTGTCAGGATGACTCAACTGCTTGTGACTGTAACAGCTTGGCAAACCTGTTTTAAGAAATTAAGTAAACTAAACCCGTTTTTGCCATGCAAATCATCTTAAAGTAAAGTGTAAAAACACACACAGGCTGCTTGTTGGCAGTCCTCACAATGGGGCCAAATGTTATCAACTAGTGTGCACAACAACAGCAGCTTCAACCGGTCAAGGCTACCGATACTCCCACTCCATTTACAAGAAATGATCCATCAAAAGCATAACTAATAAATAGCCAGTCATAGTCATTGTGCCTTACATCAGGGTTTTCTAGAGGTCAGACTTCAGCTCTTGAGTCTGACATCACTTTAACAGATTCAGCTGAGTTGCAAAATGTATTTACATGGTTGTCAGTCCCAAGAGAGAGCGGACAGCTCGGTAAATAAGCAAGGCTTCTCTCACTTTTGTGAGCGATGCAGAGAGCTCTGCTAATGAAGGGCGGCACAAAGTCAAAGATTTACAGGAACTGAGCTGGTTTGCTGTTCCACTTAAGAGCTTTATTCGGTGGAAGAACCGCAGATGCAGTGGAAGCAAAGGACTTGGGAGGGGTACAGATGTTATTTCTGTAATAGAATATTTTATTTGATTTAATTTGATATTTATGTAATTTCCATTTGAAATGTAATATATTTAATGCTCTAGACTACAGTGTGTCATATATATATATATATATATATATATACAAAAAAATGAAAACGTCACGGTACCAGGTTTTTTGAAGTACCAATGGTACCAAGTACCCAGTCAACCCGGTTCTTGACGCGTATGGCCCTATGATTTCCACGATGCAGAAAACGCAGACAGAATCTCGGGAGTCCAGCTTTAAAAACGGAATTTACAGTTTAACACGGAATGTCATGGAATTTGTCAAAATTTGGATGAATTAATCAAAAGTAGGTCATTACACTTAAATCAAATCGCGATATGGATTAGTATCTGTAAATATTAAGTCGCAAAAGTCGATTCAAATATGAATTTTTTTATTACTTTCGGAAAAACTTGAAACACAATTTTAAATAAGTATAAAGAATGGCATTGATTTTTTGTACATTTTATTTTTATTTGATTTATTATTAAAAATTGTGTGTTTTTCAATTAGCATGTTTTTGTGTTTTGCTTTGGTACCGAAATTGGTACCGAGAACCGTGGATTTTCACTGGTATTGGTACCGAATACTGAAATTTTGGTACCGTGACAACACTAATATATATATATATATATATATATATATATATATATATACACACATGCCTGTTATTAACTCTACTTCATTTTATAAACAAGCAGTGACATGTACAATCAGAAAAATCAAACATCGCTTTTAAATATAATTTCATTTATTGCCTACTTTAACGCTATAATATAATGTCAGTTGTGCCAGACAGACTTTTAAACCTAACTTTTGAATTTTTTACCTTATTTACATAAAACAGAGGTGACGAATTAAATGTTTGCTGCACAGCACAATTTACTTAAATAGCATAATAAAGTAATTTATTAGATTTTTAAAAATATTTTATAATTTATACTGTCTTTTTAGTTTGTATTATTTAGTAACTTCGGCCCTTAATAAGGATGTCATTGGACATCAGGACAACAGGAAACCACAGCGGTGATGGCGACAGGAATGTTTACAGGAATGTGGCTCAAATTAGAAACACTCATCCGTCAAGGCCACCTCTACTTGAAAGGCTATCTTCCAAGGCTTGTTAACTTCCCCTCAAAACAATCTCCTGTCGTCCTCAGCTTCTACATAGTGCTCTTTCTGTCTCTCACGCTCCATGTCTACACTGCAGGCTGGAAAATAAAGCCACAATGACAGGAGAAGTGAATCCACTGATGCTTCCCACACAAGAAGTACACGCTAGTGCTTGAGTTAGGAGACAAGGCCACAAAGTACGTCACAGCACAGAACAAAAGGCACACACAAACTAAACCAGACAAACAGAGCAAATAAAATCCCCCTCATAGTCTATTGACCCATCCAAATAAATGAAGTCTTTCAGGAAAACGAATGATAACTTCAAAATGAATCTCTACTCTCAGACGTGTTTTTAAGGTAGCACTCAGAATAGAGCCGAGGCACAACAACAACAACAAAAATCCTTGGCCTGAATGAGCAACAATGAGTCTTTCCAGGCAAATCTCGATAAAACAGAGTGTCTTAATCCTGTTATGACTCAAAAATGAGTGAAGCGAGCTGGAACACTGACTTATCGCTATTTAAAAATAGAAGGTGACATTAATGTCAAAGGTCATTACTGTGCATTCAAGCTCAGAAGTCAGAAGTCACAGAATAGGATTTCTCTTTATGGCAGCATAATCTCATAGCTACTGCCTTTATTGTGCTGGGCTTGTTTAAACACAACACAAACATAACAAAACCTGCCAGTACACATAGGCAGCTGCATCAGGTTAGGATCTCTGAACAAGAGCCTTTTTCTCTACATTCTTGCCTAACACCCACATACTCAATGCCTGAATCAACAAGCAGGAGGGGTTACGGTGGATCGTAGAAGAGCTATATTGGAGACACTGGGTCGTTTGGCTGAAGTTCGTTCTGGGAACATCTGGAAAGTGATCTGTTCCTCAGAACACATAGCAGAGCTGGACTTTGTTTACAACTCGTGAGAGAGAGACGAAGAGGAGGAGGAGGATGCTCAGGGCAATGGATGATGCAAATTTCCTGGAGAACCAAAACAAAATCCAGCTGGGCTGAAAATCATCCAACATACTATCCATGTTAACTTGAACAAATTTCATGATAACTAAACTGCTTTAGCATGTATATCTACTAGGCTTTTTGCAGTTAGTGTGTCATTGTATAAAGTATATAATTGCGTGTTACTGACTGTGAAAGACGTGTGGCCAGTTATACAAAGCCATACTAATGGATCTCGGCCCACACATGAATATGCCAGTGTACATCTCAGCTCAATGTGTCTTGTGTGTGCCGCTCACGCTGAGTAAAATGCCTCCAGGCCGAGATAAATGGGCACGAGAGTTTTGTCTCATGCACACACACTCACAAGTTTAACCCTCAGCATTCATTTCTCATGGTGTATTTGTTGGTTTCCAAACATATTTTTTAGTTTGCAGTGGTACAATGGTGTCAAAAGGCAGTAAACACATAATTTTGGCATTCTAATTATAAATATTTCCCTTTCACATTTGTTGTTGCTTCATATATATTATTAAAATGTTTCCAATTTTTTATTTTTTTATTTGGAGTCTTCCATTTGTAGCTAGGAAAAAAGGTCATATTTGTTGTGCTGTGAGCAGTGGGCCACAGGGTAACGAATATGTTGGCAATCCCATTGTACACAGTTTATAGAATATGAGCTGTGTCCTTAGTAATTGCATTATAGCTGTATTAACCTGTTTAACAGTTAAAATGTCTGTTAAAATGTCTGTTTACCAAAGGTCAGTGCAAATATTAATTCCTCTGCATTAAGTTAATTAACATTGACAAGATCATTAAGTGCCTTAATACTGCAGAAAAGTGTCAATTTAGTGTGTTTAGTACTCACTGGCTCAGCCCCAAATGGCACATTTGATGTGAACTTGTGCTCTTGCGATGGCCGCTGCATGCTTGTGAAGTCCATGAGACTGCAAAATGTCCCATTTGTAATTTTGAGACCACAAAGCTCACCCTTTTGCAGCCTAAACGCACACTTCTGCAGGCTCCACAACAGACTACTATTCTACAATATATGAAGGATTACAACACAAAGTGTGGACTCGGAAGAAGGCCGCAAGTGCTTATGGTGGCATTTGGGACAGGGCCAAAGGTACCACTGCAAGAATGACGTAATATGCTCATGAGACTAGACAAAATCACATCAGTGCTTACTGCTCACTGGAACTTGATTCAGCTAGGTATTTCATTAGTTGCCTTTCATTAAAACAACTTAGATGGACAGTTTGCAGCTACAGTCTTGTACATATAGCTGATGCCCTAAACATATGATATACTTGATAATGTAAGCTTGCACATCATTAAAACACCTATTATCATAGACAATACATGTTGCATACCCCTACTTCCTTTGTATAATTATTGGCACCAGAGCAACAATTCAATTTCCCTTTCTTAGCATGGAACAGTTTTACTGAAGGAAGGAAGCCTTACCGATTTGATCCTCTGGGATAAGAGACTCAATTGGCGGGTCAAGCTCTGAGCTCTGCAGCAGGTAGGACTTCATCTGAGTCATGAACTGCCTGAGAGTCTGCAGCAGGTCAAAGCCTGATGTGTGGCAGCAGCGGTTCTCCTGCAAGAAGCTCACGTAGTCCTGCACCAGGCAGCCAAAGTAAGTCCCTTTATCCCTGGATTGCTCGACAATCTTCCGAATGGCTCTCTTCTCGGGCGTCATCAAAGAATTGAGAACACTGCTCATCTTGCGCAATTGTCCTCTCAGTGCACGCGGCAGCACGAACGTACCAGCGCCATTCTGCTTCTTTGACTTGAAGGGTGGTGGCACCTCCTGGTCGCTCTCCAAGTTGATGCCATCATCTTCTTCCTCTTCTTCCTCCTCCAGGCTGCTGTCACCAGTGGGCCGCTCGGTTCTGGAGGGACTGGCCTCCATGGGCAGCGAGAAGCTGTGGGTGAAGTCGAGAGAGTCTGAGGACGAGGTGGAGATGCTGATGTCGCTCAGACGCTCTCGTCCGGTGGAGCAGCGCTCATCCACGGGGCTGCCGTTCTCCAGGGCGGTGGAGTTACGTGAGGACAGCTTGGCCAAGCTCCAAGACACGGCTTCCTCAATGGTCTGGTCATCCAGGGCCATGTGGCAGCGGAGACCGTCTGCATCGAGCAGACTGGAGGAATTCTTACTGCGGGATGAGGGCACCAGGATGGGTTTACTGAACTTTTTGGGTGGGGAGGATGAGGGTGACAAGGAACTGAAAGATGATCCCAACCTCCCCAGCAGGCTGCTCTTTTCCTGAGGCGTTTTGATCCAACAGACCGTCTCAGGCATGGTCTTCTGTTTACGAAGAACTGCAGGTCTGTCGGAGGCAAAGCGGGGAGGTGGGGGCCGAGGTGGCGGGGATCTCTCGCTCTTGGATCTACTCACACTTGCGTGTGATTTGTTTTGCGTGCTTTTTGCACGGCAAAAGATGCTGTCTTCCCTGTTCTGGAGATCTGTGTTGCCCGGGGATGATTCTTGCTTTTTAGGTGAAGGGTTAGTTTGGTGTGTCTGCAGGAAGAGGGGATTGATGAAGCACAGCGCTCCGTTGGATTGACTGCATTCAAGTTCAGAAGGGGTCCGTGTGAATGGGATGGCCGGAACTCTTGGGGATAACCACTGTTTTAGTCTCTGTTGTGAAATTTCACACACAGTCTCCCCAGACACAGAAGACTTCCTCTTATTGCACAGTTCAGAGTCCCAGAAACCTGCATGAAAACAACACAATGAGGCTCCATTAAAAAAACAAAAACAAAAACAAAAACATACACATTAAATTTGGATTTAAAAAAAAAAAATCAATATATTGAAATTCTGCTCAACTAAGAAGGCATTTAACAATAAGACAGCTGAATCATACTTTTCACACAATCACAGAAGAGTATAACAGAACAAACAAATAAAAGAGGAAGTCATTTCAGAGAATTCCAGATATCAAGCTACAATTTCAAGTGATTGACAGAAAAGCTGAAGAATATCAGCAGACACTCTAGATAATGCTTCTGAAAGGGTTCAAGCACTGGCATACTGCAAACACTAACATAATAGTGTGCACAAACACAAAACCACAAAATTCCATGACAGAATCTAAGGGGAAAAAAATTGACGTGAACAAAAAAAAATCATGAAACAAATAAGACAAGAACAGGAGAATGAAACTTACGCTACTAATCATCAAGTCTTCTCTTCAGACTGCTTGTAAATAGTTTGAGCACAAAAGTTTACACGTCTACACTTCATGCAGCGACTCTGCTGTCTGAGTTGTGAGTGGTAGAGTAGTGCTGATACCCACACAGTGAATGGTGTGAGTCATGCATGCTGATGAGGAGGTGGGAAGAGGACAGGCACTGGAGCTCTCTGTTCCTCCTTTCTTACAGCGCACTCCTTCATACTAAACTCCACCCCTTATACAAGAGAATTACTTTTCTTTGTTATGTGATCTTGTATTTTCAGAAAATGAATACCTTTTACTTTGATCATGTTCCAGTTTTTGGGAATCAACACTATAACTATAGATATCAAATATAAAAGATATAAAAATCAATGAAGAACAGGGGAAGTATGAATTCATTTACTAATAAATTGTAGCATTTTTGGAATAAAGTTTAGCATGTACAGGATGATGCATAATTTAATATGTTTTTAAGGTAAAGTGAAATATTTGCCAATTAAATTTAGAACAAAACTGGTCTCATAACAGCAGATGAAATTGTCAAAGATTTAATTACTGGCCCAGTGTCCCAGTGGCACATGAATAATAATAGTAATTGACAGTGCTGCAATACCAAAATTGCCAAGAAAGTTACAACATATACATACAATATAGGTGCGACAGGAAATCTGATCACTATAAAACTTGTTTTTGTTTTTTTGTTTTTTTCTGGATAAGTCTCAGCCATCTCTTAACTGATGCCACCTGAGATAAGAGCGGGAAGCATTTGAATCACTCGGATCAGTTGGAATCAGTGGAATAACTGGAAACCTGCACCTGTGTTTACAATTGTACTATTCTTTTATCTACTCTCTCTCGTTTTTTCTTTCACTCTCTGTAAACAAACTTTGTTTTACAGCTTCAGTCACATTTGCTGCTATTCTCAACTATTCTCTTGTCCTCAGTTCACCCCCATTATCCCAGTCATTATAGTCAGTCAATGAACAGCTGGAATTTTGTCTTGGTGGAGTTTCTCTTGGAAATGATCCTAGTATGGAGGTACCACACCCGTCACTGCTCTCAACTTTACTCTGCACTGCAATTTCAGCATTCATTATTGTCTAACCGTATTATTACAGGTGGCATTCTTTAAAAGAGAAGATACACTAACTGCCAAGACTCACTATCTGTCTCACCTATCCCATTCAGACTGCCTGGTCTTCCAGAGGAAAATATGTTCCCCTCTGAGATTTCAAGTATGTCATTTCACCAAACTAAAAGATCATCCTGTTTCAAAGCTATTTCTCAACAACAACTCTTAGATTAAAACATGTCCCTAAACAAGTCATTTAGGCCTACTTGTTTCAGACTCTGATATATGAAAAAGGTCTTTTTAAAATAAAATCTGGAGCTTTTTACCTCAAATCAAACCATTCCACCATATAATTAAATAAAGCTACAGGGATAATTTTCTTTGATAATGAACCTCATAATCTCTGCTGAGAAACATAACCACAACAGTTTCGTATTTAAGATTTCATGTGTCTCAGTACAGGAATGTTGTACCTCACATACGTCAAGTAAGGTGCAAAGTTACAACATGTAGTCTGAATCAGACACAAAGCACACAGGCAGATCTCTGTTTGACAGAGACATTTACTAGCGTCAAACACATCTGTGGTCAATTTCACCTAGTCAACATCTCATCATCTGTCGGCCACATGAGCTGTTTGTTAAATGCCACGTGTCGAATGTTGTCGTGTGTTTGCTGGCACAGTAACACCTGTATAGTCAATGCTCCAGGACATGCCTGACTTATGTTCTTCACAACATGCCGGATGTTGTCGCACTACAAATTCAACATGTTCATCAGCATGTCTACATACAGCCTGCAGGTCTCAGGCTTTAAGACTTAAAAACAATCAAAAAGATGGAAAGACACACTATGTGCAAAATGATGTTGAATTTGTTACCTTCTCTTAGTTGGTCACTCCAATACTGTTTATTAGGGATGCACAAAATACGGATATCATGATGGATATCGGCCTATATTAGATATGTAATTGTTCATACTAATTTCCTAAAATTACATTTAGATTTCCTTTGATGTTAACACTCACTTAAATCTAATAACTGTTAAATTGAATCTGGAGCAAAAGTCAAAAAGAGCATACATTAAAAAAAACAGTACAGAATTTTAATATTGGCCATTAATTGGTTATTGGCCAACATGAAAATAATTAGAAATTTATCATTATGGGCAAGAATTTTAAAATATGTATCCTTTCTGCATATACAGTATATGCTGTGCATTTTGTCTTAATGTTTTAGAGTTAGAATGCTTCAACCATGTCAAACTGCTGAATGCTCAACAACGAATAAACTTTGATATGCCAATAAAACTCTGACCTGAATTTAAAATGAAATGCAAACAACATCTGCATTAGGTTTACAGTACACACACACACACACACACACACACTATTAAACCCAGTCACACAGACATACAATAAACACATAAAAAGTTAGGAGTAGTTAGTAGTCAGCAGTTAAGCTCAGTAAAACTCTGGAAAGCAAACATTCATGCATGGGGAAGAAAACTCACCTCTTCCTAACTGAGCCACCTCCTCCAGATCTTTAGGGGTCTTTGCAGCTGCGATGGCCTCGGGCAGCTTCAGTGTGAAGGGCAGAACGTCCCTAAAGAGGACAGATGAATGTTGAGAAGCGCTAAAAACATTACAAAAATGCTTCAAAAGACTGTTAGAGTGACAACAAATACTAAAAACTAAACAGCAAGAATATCCGGGCTGAGAGTTGTTGTGTGCACTCGTGGAGAGAATGAAAGAAAGAATGAGTCAGACTCAGAGAGAGAGAAAGAGAGAGAAATAGCTGTTAATCTGAGCATGTGGTTGAGTTTGGCAGAGAGAGGGCTGTTTATCCACTGACTTTTCTGCGTGGCACTGACACAGACCTTGCATGGATTTGTTACGTCTCACAAACCTCTTCGTTACAGAACTCTATATGGGTGAACTCTAACTATGTAAACAGGTTAAGACAGAATAACTTTGACTACATTGTCTTTTTACAAGCAAAAAGAGACCACTCTACTCAGACCCTTCCTTCCTGTTATTATCCGTGTTGGTCTTCAGCACTGGAATGCAGCTGAAACAGCATCATCTGGTTTTACTTTACCACAAACCTATTGGTTTATTCGGAGAACTTCAGGAGATTTTCTGAAAGGTGATGGGAGAATTTCCACCTCAAATTCACTCCATTGGTTGAGTTAATATTGTTGTTTTGGGCTGAGTCTGGGATCTATGCTTGTGTAATCATTACTAGTTGAGTCTTCACCAGTTTAGACTTTCTTAAGGATAAAGCAATAATTCTTATAAATGATTAATATCTACACCAACAAAGCATAAAGGCACTGTCCACCCATTTATAAGTATATAATAGACCAGTGAATAATCTTAGAAACTAAACAAGCCGTTTTAGTTTTTTTTTTGAGGGATAATTTTACCTGCTGATACAGCAGAAAGCCACCAGTCGAAAGAGGTCTGCAAAGCTGATCCCTGAGCCCTCCAGAGAAAAAGCTGTAATAAAGACACACACACACACACCACAGTAAGTTACACACCACAGGAATTGCTATTGGAAAAACTGAAATGACCTAACAGTCTCTCTCTTAGGGAAAAGTAAACAGAGCCAAATTTGAACATTTAAACATCCTTCACACAAGTCGCACAGGATCTGACCCACTTACTGCATTACTGCATTTTCAGAAAGTGACAGACAAAGACAGAGAGAAAAACAGAGAGATGGGAATGAAGCAGAGTGCGTGAAGTGTGTTGACGGAGATAAAACAGTGAACTGATTTAATTTGAGTAGAATAACAGCATAGCACAACTGGAGCTTGAGCCATACAAGTACTTCTAGTTTCACTGGGCCTCACTCATGAAATATATAGAGTTATGAACGATTCATACATTTCATAAAAGTTCTGTTTCCAACCAAATACATTTTTTCCATATTTTCTCTTTCAGACATTAAATATGTATACTACCATTCAAACATTTGTGGTAGGAAATTCCTCTTCCTCTTCTTCTTATTTGATCAAAATACAAGCAAAAAGAGTAATATTGTGAAATATAATATTGCAATTTAAATGAAGTTGTGCTGCTCAATATGTTTGTGGAAACAATGATACTTTTTTTTCAGAATTCTTTGATGAATAGAATGTTCACATAAAAACAGAATTGATTTGAATTTGAACTCTTTTGTAACTTTATAAATAAAAAATGTCACTTTTGATCAATTTAATGCATCTCGCTGAATATTAATTAATTTTATTAAAAAAAACAAAAAACATACTGACTCCGAACTTTTGAACGGTAGTGTACAGTATGCTGTGTACTGTATATGACACTACATATATATCATACTGATATTCAGTACCACAGCGCACTTATGGCTCTGTAACATGAAATGTGTCTTTGACAGAATAACAAAAAACATAAATTAAGCTAAAACATCAAACAAACAAACAAAGACAAACATAGTTTACTACTATGTCAGACTTTACTCTGATGAGACTCACGGGCATGGCTATTCCAAAAAATTTGACAGGAAATGGACAAGTGAAAAACAACCAAAAAATAAAAGCAAGAGGAAGTGGGAAAAGATGACGCAGATACGCATACTATTAATGGTCTTCTAATGGAAATACACTTAGTATATCACTTACTATACTGGCTCTCTTTAACTGGGAAGTCCCGAACAATCAGAGTGTCACTGTCCATACGTAGGGAAATCACCTTTTTCTGCAGTTTATAACACCTCCTCACCACAAAACTCTAGACAGAACAAAAACAAATAAAATGCACTGGCCATGATAAAACATAAATAACAGAAGAACCTATTGTTGTGAAGCAAGGTGGCTGTTGTCATTACCCCTGCCGGCTGCGGCTGCAGAATGCGTCTGGCTTCCTCATCGCTGAGAGACAGTAGCAACCATACAGAGTGTGTCTGCATCAGTCTGTCCAGGATGCTCATGTGTCTGCGTAGAGAGTCATATCCAGAATCCCTCACTCCAGGTGTACCAGCACAGGCAGAAGATTGAAGGAAAAGACCGCTGACCTCTCCTTCCAGACTACAGATATATACATAGAAAGAGAAACCTTTATTTCACAACAACACAAGATCAAAACCACACTTGGTTTAAAGCAGTGGTAGTCAAATGTTTTCAGGTGGCAGATCACTTTTAACATTAAAAGAAAAATTGCAGACCACCTAATTAAGACCCTCAACCTGTAAGAATCCCAGACTACTACCGATAACAGCTATGTAGGGAAATATTTTTACAATTGAAATGAACTGTTTTCTGTGTTAATATATTTTAAAATGTAATTTATTCTTTTCTATTCCTCCGTCACATGATGAATACACTGATTTAGTACTCAAGAAACATTTCCTATTATTATCAATGTAAAAAATATTTCTGTGAAAATTATATACTTTTTTTCAGGATAATTTGATGAATAGGTAGTTTAAGTTCAGTTGAAAGAAATCTTTTGTAACATTTTTAAATGTCTTTACTGTCATTTTTGTTCAATTTAATGCATCCTTGCTGATTAAAAATATTAATTTCTTAAAAAAAATAGTGTTCACTGGTTAATAAATCTGCATACAATGCATACATTTGTAATTTTGTAACTGTCAGTCACACTACTGAAGTGAAACATCACAAACTAATGTGAACCTGTTAATGTGAACCTGCTAATTGACTGATATGAGTTAATTTATCTAATAATTAAATCAAATATTGGTCATTCATTATAATTATTTTGTTTATTGTGGTCTACATTTTTAATTAGCCAAGTCACAGCCCACTTGGGACTCTTTACAGATTAGAAGGAAGTAAGACCTCCTCCTACTTTCCAAACCCACACTGATCTGTCAGTACTAGACCTAAATTACAGAACTATTTTATTATACATAGCAAGAAGTTATGTTTATGAATGTTAGAAATGTTTGTTAATTGTCTCATTACAAATTCAGGGACATCAAATGAGGAAAAAAAAATATTAAGAGACTGAAGCTTGTTTTGGTTAAGCTGTTTTCAAACTTCTGAAAGCTGATTGTGAAACACCTGAATTTATTGTTCCTCTCACTTTCTTTAAATTTCATGGAAATGAGGTATTGCAAAAGCATTGAATGTCCTAGGGCTCAAAAATAAGACATGCTCCACCTGCTGGAGAACACGGGAAGTACAAAAACAAACACTGAGAATTCATCTTAAACCCGATACTTGTGATACTGAATACTGACGGACTACATAAATCTATACAGATTTTTTTTTAAATGATAAAAATACTTTTCCTGTCCCATTTTAATGCCAGATAAAGCTATAACTCTATTACACTTTCAAAATATTGCCTAGTTTACATTTTTAATCTTTTTTTTTAATTGAAACTATATGAAAGTTACATTTTCAATATTGTCTCACACCTTCTAATCCCACTGTGCAATTGAGAACATATACAACACCATGTAATATTGTCCTCATTTGTAAGTCGCTTTGGATAAAAGCGTGTGCTAAATTACTAAATGTAAATGTAATATAACCTATTAATGCCAGTGAGGAGGAGGATGACAGTGATGAAGGAAGGACTCACCCCTGTAAGATCTCTGTCTCCGGCTCTCTGGCTGGCTGAACCATCTCCTGCTTTAGCTCTGAGATCTCCGTGGAGAACGTGTCAATCAGCTGTAGTCACACACACACAGAAAACACAATACAAGCGTAAAGAGCAGGAAATCTCGAGACATTCTGAATGTGTGCTGTGTGTCATTGAAGTTTTGTACGAATGGGAAGTGGCTGTGTCTGGAGTTAGTCATCATGAAATGATTCCCAGTGAGGCAGCAACTGCGTCCGTTTCCTTTCAACAGCTAACAGTGAGAACAATTCAGACAAAGACATCAAAGCACGCTGTCTGTACATTTCCTTTGATTATTCCTAGATGAAACACTGAACCGTGGCCACTGTAAATGAAAATACACAACATCGAAAGGATAAAAAATATTCTGTTTAAGGCGGGATACTAATAATTGCTGATGCTTCATTGCTAACGGCTTAAATCAGACATGAATCATGGTGATTTTAGGTCAGTAAGGGTAAGTGCACTTGGCAAAACTGGTTGTATATTTTTCATATATCTGTATTTCTCCTGATGGCCAGCAGGGGGCAGGTTGTTATTTTTTCTCTCTCCCTTTTTTAATTTGTAAACTTTTTTATCCTGCAGAAATTCCAGTTAAGCACTACCACTGTTATGCACAAAAGTCGAGATTTCATAAACCAGACAAGTAAAGACCCGTCCACACTTTCTGTTGCATTTCTTTTTTATCTGAGCCAGCATTTTCCGCTTATAGTCATGAGGTATTTCTCGAACTTCATCTCAGACTTAGTCAGCAAACCACAATTACACACCAACTCTTGGCTCTTTTCAAAATCCAGCTCACAGCCAAGAAAAGCACTCTGTAAAGACTCGAAAGGGCTTCAGTCGCACCAAAACGCTGTAGGATTATTGCTGAATGAGCTAGACACTTGAAAGGTCAAGAATTATCAAACCAACATAAAATAAACTGGCTCACTGCAATGGCTGGATATGGCTCATTGTGCTCCACGTGTGAGTCAGGCAAGAAATGCCTCAAAACAATTTTAAGCTTACCATCTAAATATTAGAAACAGGCATGCATGAACTTATCCTTGAACTTGTCACCGTGACCTAAATAGCAGAGTATTTACAAGTGTAAATACTAACACTCACTTTTGCATTTTGTCTAGGAACATATACAATCATAAAATAACACATAAAGAATATATTATTTTTTGTGTGTACAGTGCCATTCAAAATTTTGGGGTGGGTGTTTTTTTTTTTCTTCTTCTTTTTTAGAAATGAATACTTTTATTCAGCAAGGATGCATTAAATTGATAAAATGACAATAAAGACGTATACATTGTTGCAAAATATTTATATTTTAAATAAATGCTGTTTTTTTCAACTTTCTATTAATCAAAGAACTATGAAAAACGTATCACACTTTCCAAATACTTAATATATTTACTGTTTTACTGTATTTTAATCAAATAAATGCAGTCTTTGTAAACATAAGACACTTAAAAAAATTCAAATCTTTTACAGGCCACAAACCTTTATTAAGAGTATTTTTTTTTATTAATGTAATATTATTTATGCATTTATCTATCTATTTATTTCTTTATTTATTCGAGATTTTTGCCACCTGTACAAAAATACAAGTTTTGCCTGGTTTCACCAGATCATAGGGGGGGAAATAAAATGCATATTTCAAAAAATCAGTTCTTAATTTTAGACAAAAAAAAAGCAACTATGCCAGCAAGGGGAAAATATATAAATGAGATTGTATAATCCTATTGGACACTGACAGAGAAAAACAGATGATACATTTTCAACAGATTTATAAGAACAAAGCAAATTATTGTGTCATTATAATGTCGGCCAGAATGATGACAACAGAACCACCTATCATTTACACTTTCATTTGCCGAGACAGAAAGAGATCTGATATAAAAATCATTCTGCTCGCGTTGATGAATTCATACAGAAGCAGAAAATGACTTCAGCTTTACTGATGAGCCATTAAAAGAGGTGATGAAGCAAAATAAAAAGTGCATTTTCGCAGGCTGGACATTTGTTAGGAAATTCTGATGCCTGTGAGGTGCTGGCTGGTGTTCTGGAGACTGGCAAGATCAAGAACTCTGCCAAATGCTGCAGTCATCTGTGCCTCTCTTTAACCAGCCGTGAGGTAAAGTCATTCACAGCATACAAAGCAGCCAAGACTCTAGGAAACTATGTGCTGACATTTTACTAGCACACTTGTTTCAGCCAAACACAGCCCTAACACTGAGAGGAGTGTTCGAATTATAAACACTCAAAGTGACAGCAGCAGAGTTATTCAATTAAAGGGACTGTTCACTCAAAAAGCAACATTCTGTCAACATTTACACACCCTCACACTATTCCAAATCCTTATATTTATTGTGTGGAATAAAACATTTAAAGTTTAAATTTTAAGGAACATCTTAGCCACTCTTTTCCATATAATTAAACAGCAGTGGTTCTCAACTAGCTCCCCTTTGTCGAGATATTATTTGAAGGGCCTGCTATCTAAGCTGATATGTACCTCTGGTATTTCTAACAAATAAACTCAAAAATATAATTCTGATTTAATATTGTACATCTTCATTTTAGTATTTTAATTTATATTCTATTAATATTTAAATAAAAATGGTCTAAATTTAAATGAAAAGTTTACAAGCTGTTTATCAGCCAATATCAGTGAATTTATTTAATTTGTTGTATCATATTTATATTGGATATAATAGAATAACTTTTTTTAGATTTTGTTTACTCCTTTCATCATCTGACACTCACTAAAGTTGATCTTTAAAATCACTAATAATTAAATGACACGGTTGAACATTATGTTTAGCAAATATCTGAATGAATATCTATTTTTCATACTGTACATTATATTGCTGTAATGCCTGCATTCACTTGTAGCATTTAAAACAACTGATTATAGTGATTTATTTTGTATGTGAGCCATTTATCAATTATTAGCCATAACAGGAACTGGTATCAACAAGAATGTGATATTGTGCATTCCTAATATCATAAAAGTTTTCTATATGGCTAAGTCTTCTTGCCAGTATTCTATTCCATATTTCATTATTTGGAAAAGAGCAACCAGGATATCCTTTGAAAATTCACCACCTGTCCTCCACGGAAACAAGAAAGTCATACATGTTTGGAACAACATGAGGGCGAGTACATTTTTTGATGAACTGTTCCTTTAATAGATGACAAAGGTAAAATCCGCTCACCACATTCCACTGTAGGATCATCTAAAACTGATGACAGAGGAGAGATGTTACGGGAGTGTTTTCTGTTAAGGAAACAAGGAGGAATATAAATTTTTGTTCACTGACACTCATAATCTTATCATGCATTCATCACGGCCGGTTAGTGTCAGCGCGAAAGCCTGATTTATTTGTCTTTGGCTGCATCTGATTGTTTACATGTAACACAGCTTGCACTTGCAACTACAACTTCCCCCTGCATGAAATAATCACAACACATGCTGGAGGGACTAGTAAGGTCACCCTGAAATAATTACATAAACATTCACACAAAAACTCTTTATGTTTGTTGGAAGAATAGCTTGCAGAGATAACAACTGCATCTATCATCCTCTGAGAACCTCTTAAGCTCTGCAGCTTTAGCGCCGGCACAGTGAACAGACAGAGCGGCATTCCACTGGGTCTCCAGAGGCCCTGACAAACCTGCGCTCTTGTCTGGCTCTAAAGTAGGACGCATACTGAAAGCAAGCTCCTTGAGTGAAGTTGTTTTTCTCGTGCGTCATTTATTCCTTTCGCATCATTATTGACACATTACTGTGTAAAATGTAAACTATAGTGCCGTTCAATCATGACTTAGGCCATGTATTCACATGTGTTTCTGTCTACCTCTGAATGTGGTTTCAGTGATTGGATCACAAAACATTTAGCAACAACTGTATTTAGCATTAACAAATTTGGATCAACTGAGATGAACCATAAAAGGACAGTTTATCCAAAAATGTAAATGTCAACATTTAGCCACATCGTTCCAAACCTGTGTAGCTTTTTAGTATGTGAGGCTCTGTTAGAGAAGCTCACGTGACGATAACAGAGCACATGCAAATCTACATCCAGAACATGCAGACAGACACATACAGAAAAAAAGGCAAAGCTCAGGAGACCGATGCCGATGTGTCTCACCTTAAAAAAGCTGCTGCTCCGGTCCATGAGGCAGGACTGCATCATCATCTCTGTAGACATGGTTGGGTGTACGCAGCTCTTCTGTGTCAGGCTGGGTCTCTGTGGATCACAGACACATAACTTGAAGCCCAGGAAGAGGAAATCTCAACCCATTCCACACGGATAGGCCAGAGAAATGAGCATACAAGACTTACAGCAGGGGCCTGCAATACATGCACCTTAGGCACACTCTGAAGTTCATTAAATGCCCTCTTCTCATTCGGCTCATTTCCTGCCAGATGAATTAACTTGAACTACTCCATACACAATACTGTCTTATACATACACACAGTCACATGCTCAAACACATCTTGTCATAGATTGCGCATAAGAAGATGTGCAGCCAATATTATCTGTTACAGTCAGGGCTATGAATTTAACATGGTAAATAATAATTACTGTATATTGTGTAAATTGTTTTAGCTAACGTATTCAAATATATTTGAATACGTTAGCTAAAACAATTTACACAGTACATTTGCTTAGAGATCATGGGAGAACTGGTAAAGCAAATAGAGACGACAGTCTGAGTTTAAATCTTTTGTTCACCCACTTTTGTAAAGAAGTTTTCAAAACAGCCTGAGGCATAATACAGGGAGGGGGATCAGCTGGGAGACTGGCAGAGACAAAACCAGGGCAAAGGTCAAGCTGTGAGAAAGGGTGGTGGAAGAGGGAAGGTAGAGGAACCTACAGCATTCTAATGCACACTTAATCAGCTGTGAATGCACTGCTCAGCTCAGGTAAGAATCAAAACCAGCTCCATGCACAAAAAAGAAACCCCTGGAATGTCCTGCTCCTCATAGCTGTATGGGATAGTTTACCCATCATTAATTACTCACCCTCATGTCATTTCAAATCTTTAAGATCTTTGTTCATCTTTGGAACACAAATGAAGATACTTTTAATGAAATCCGAGAGCTTTCTGACCCTGCATAACCAACAATGTAACTGAAATTTCCCAGGCCCTATGGAGGGTCAGAAAGCTCTCACAAAGCTCTCTTTACAACTTAGGTATAATGGGTTCAAACCATGAATGGGCTGAAGTGATTAAAGGCTGAAGGAGCTTTTTGTATTGTACACAACATTTTTTGACTTCAAAACATTTATGAAATCTCTTTAACATTCAATGCAAAAGTAAGCTGCATTAATACATCCTGCCAGAGAAATGGTAAACAATACAGCTATTTAAACAGCCACAGCACCCAATTCTGCCTCTGCAGGTCACTTTGTTCACGATGAGCAAGCGTCTCTCTCCTTTGCTGTAGAAGATTGTCATCAGCTGGAGCAAGAGCCAGCGCTGACCCACTTCCAGATGCTGCAGATTCCCAACACCCAGAAACCTTTGATCCAGCACAGCTGTCTGAGTTATGCACAACAGCTTTTTCCTCCACAGACAGCACAGTCTTGCAGTGTCAACCTGACTCCGCTCTTACCATCGACAAACGAAACACAAAGCCTTTTTTCACTGGTTGAATTTATGTGTTGAGCTAACACAAAGCTGCTGTCTTGGTGCTGACACTGTAAAGGAAATCATGGCAAACATGTGCAGCTCAGCTCACAAAGGCTTTGATGTGACCACCAGGAGCTTTGAAAAGAGCCAGCATCTCCCCCCAAACCATTGCTTTCTTCTGCACATATCGCTATGGACTCTTGTGTCCTCCAGAGCCAATTTATCAGCACTAAGTTCAGACTGTCCTCTGGGTGGAAGGTCCTTCAGTAGAACAAAGCCTGGAATTCCCTCCCCCATGTCCGTGAAACAACACCTCTTTACATATTCAAAATGTATCTGTTCACAGTTGTTTAAATTGATCTATTTTAGCACTTAAATGTATCTTTTCTTATTCTTTTGTCTTGCTTTCCTTTATTCTTTTATGTATTTTTCCAGTCTTTTATCTTCTTTTTTTTGTCATGTAGTTTGTATCTTTTTAAGATTAATAATACTAATAGCCTAGCTATTCATTCATTGGACTGTATTAGACTCAAGATCCATCTACAAAACAATAAAGTACCGTATTGACTCGAATATAAGACGACCCCCCTTTTTCCAGATGTACCTTTTGGAAAAGGCCTTTTTGAAAACCAAATCTTGTTTTTTTTTTCCCTCTGTAAAACACATTTTTTCTGAAATTATTTTCATATTGCATATTTTTCCTATTTTAATTTTTGTTTTGAAAGTATGGTAAATACTGGTAAAATGTACCAACAATGACACTGAAAAATATACACTTTTTGATATACCATAAAAATAACAGGTAGCCCATCTGAATTATATAAAATTTAGGCTATCCATCTCATAGTAGCCTATCAAAATTGTATTAATAATAGAAGTGAAATCTTATTGTAGTCTTCAAATCTGGGTACTGCCTTATGTTTCAAAATCACTTACAGAGGAAGTTTGGTCCCATCAGGCTAACATGACAGTCACGTGCCGCTGTAAGCTTTTCTTTTTCTTTTGTTTTCACTCGCGATCTTTACAACACACATTACATTACATACAGGTGCATCTCAATAAATTAGAATGTCGTGGAAAAGTTCATTTATTTCAGTAATTCAACTCAAATTGTGAAACTCGTGTATTAAATAAATTCAATGCACACAGACTGAAGTAGTTTAAGTCTTTGGTTCTTTTAATTGTGATGATTTTGGCTCACATTTAACAAAAACCCACCTCAAAAATCCATAAGACCAATAAAAAAACATTTTTAGTGAATTGTTGGCCTTCTGGAAAGTATGTTCATTTACTGTATATGTACTCAATACTTGGTAGGGGCTACTTTTGCTTTAATTACTGCCTCAATTCGGCGTGGCATGGAGGTGATCAGTTTGTGGCACTGCTGAGGTGGTATGGAAGCCCAGGTTTCTTTGACAGTGGCCTTCAGCTCATCTGCATTTTTTGGTCTCTTGTTTCTCATTTTCCTCTTGACAATACCCCGTAGATTCTCTATGGGGTTCAGGTCTGGTGAGTTTGCTGGCCAGTCAAGCACACCAACACCATGGTCATTTAACCAACTTTTGGTGCTTTTGGCAGTGTGGGCAGGTGCCAAATCCTGCTGGAAACTGAAATCAGCATCTTTAAAAAGCTGGTCAGCAGAAGGAAGCATGAAGTGCTCCAAAATTTCTTGGTAAACAGGTGCAGTGACTTTGGTTTTCAAAAAACACAATGGACCAACACCAGCAGATGACATTGCACCCCAAATCATCACAGACTGTGGAAACTTAACACTGGACTTCAAGCAACTTGGGCTATGAGCTTCTCCAGCTTTCCTCCAGACTCTAGGACCTTGGTTTCCAAATGAAATACAAAACTTGCTCTCATCTGAAAAGAGGACTTTGGACCACTGGGCAACAGTCCAGTTCTTCTTCTCCTTAGCCCAGGTAAGACGCCTCTGGCGTTGTCTGTGGTTCAGGAGAGGACAACTGTAGCCAAATTCCTTGACACGTCTGTGTGTGGTGGCTCTTGATGCCTTGACACCAGCCTCAGTCCATTCCTTGTGAAGTTCACCCAAATTCTTGAATCGATTTTGCTTGACAATCCTCATAAGGCTGTGGTTCTCTCGGTTGGTTCATTTGCATAATTTTCCTCCAAACATTTTCCTTCCACTCAACTTTCTGTTAACATGCTTGGATACAGCACTCTGTGAACAGCCAGCTTCATTGGCAATGAATGTTTGTGGCTTACCCTCCTTGTGAAGGGTGTCAATGATTGTCTTCTGGACAGCTGTCAGATCAGCAGTCTTCCCCATGATTGTGTAGCCTAGTGAACCAAACTGAGAGACCATTTTGAAGGCTCAGGAAATCTTTGCAGGTGTTTTGAGTTGATTAGCTGATTGGCATGTCACCATATTCTAATTTGTTGAGATAGTGAATTGGTGGGTTTTTGTTAAATGTGAGCCAAAATCATCACAATTAAAAGAACCAAAGACTTAAACTACTTCAGTCTGTGTGCATTGAATTTATTTAATACACGAGTTTCACAATTTGAGTTGAATTACTGAAATAAATGAACATTTCCACAACATTCTAATTTATTGAGATGCACCTGTATTTCATGGCACACTCGTTTTATGCGTTTTTGGCGCCACCTATTGTTGTGGGTGTATTATTGACATGTCAAAGTCTAGACCCTGAATATAAGGTGACCGCGTTTTTTGAGATGTATTTCCAAGAAAAAAACATTGTCTTATATTCGGGTCAATACGGTATTATTATTATTATTGCTGTTGTTAATTTTTTTTAAATAATATTCTAATGATAATTTAATAATGATAACTTCATGATGATATACTTCATTATTTATTATTATTTTGTGATTTAATAATAGTATTAAAATGTTATTATCATTATCAACAGCTAATATATTGTTAATAGTAATACAATTATTATTTTATTATTTAGATAACATATTATTGAATAATAATATTGAATGATAAAATTATTAGAGAAGAGAAACAAAGCCCAACTGTGATGCAAATAAACTAAATCTTCACCACATTAAATAGATAGTCCACTAGAGCTGCAACAAGCAATTATTTTGATAATTGACGATAATCCAATAACCTAATGAATATTAGAATGATTAATCGACTAATCATCAGGCTTTGAACGATTATCCAGCTTTTGTTTTTTCATCGTCTCAATCTCTCTCTTCCAAATCAATCCCACAGGTCTTAGCTTTCTTTCTTTTTCTCTTTTCCTGACCAGTTGTCATGCTCAGTGGCAAGCCTCACAATCCAAAGGGCACAACTCTCACAACCACCCAGCTTCTTGGAAAAAATACAGCATCGAAAACTGAGTTTAACATTTTTATGCTGTTGTGATGGTGGTTTTTCAGGAAATAGCTGGAGATGAAGGTGGGGTATAAGAGAAATCTGAGTGAATTCCAGGTATTTCCTGTGAAGTGTTGTTCCTGCGCTGACAGATATGGATTGAGTTTGACATGTTAATCTACTCCTCTCTGTGAAGGGGCTTCACCTCATGTTGTTGCTGTAATGAGGCATCACAAAACACATTCATCTTTCCTCGGCAGGCCTCAACAACAACATTTATTTCTGCTTGCACTCCCAACATTGCATAGTCCACAGCTTTATCCATAAACATACAGAAGTTTGCTGTAAAATGATGACATATGATGCAAAACAAGTGACAGTTCCATCATCTGGCTTGAAACTCTCTCACAATGGCCCCAGGACATCAAACAAACCATTGTTGAGCCCTGCTCAGTATATCAACCAGAAAAAGCAAGCTGTTATTTACCTTGCATCATCCGGTTTCTGTGCCTATATCTGTTTTTGAAAGACTCAACAAAACGCACACATGCATACGGCTCGGTGAGTAAACAGGAAACCCCTCGTACTGCCAGCACGGGCAGAATAAACAGGCTAAGTTATTAACTGGCCACTGTGGAGCGCAGACACGCAGAGAGAGAAAGTCCAGTTCAATTGGTCATTTATCTCCCTCGCCCGCTACCATCTCAATAGGGATGTCACGGCACTGAGATACATGGAAAACTACAGTTGAAAGGAACAGCATTTGTTAGTGTGCCGTCCAAAATGTCAACAACTGCAAACAACACAAGACTAGAGGCAAACTTGTATCCTGTTTCCATCAAAACAGGGTCATTTGTTATTGCTTGCTGGCTTGTACCATTGCACAAAAGGTTCAGCATGCCAGTTTATGTATGTGTGTGTATATATATATATATATATATATATATATATATATATATATATATATATATGTGTGTGTGTGTGTGTGTGTGTGTCTGGACGTAAAGACCACTGAGCTGGGCTGTTTGGACCCACACAAAGGCACATCTGAACTACGAAGCACAGAGCGTCTCTGTGTCCTACACACACACGCACACATAACAGGTGCGTGGTAGCAGAGAGGATTTTCTGTAGTCTGGAGAGACCTGGCAGGGCTTGACAGGAAATGGAGCTTGCAAGCAATTAAAGGGGCTGAGCCATAAACAAAGAGAACAAATATAACAAGAATGTGAGACACGACTCAGTATTTCTGGGATTCTTATCCTGGGCTGATGTAAACACAAAACTAGAACTCTGAGTGCAAAGCATCTTAATATAAGCATTACAATGAACAGCGGGACAGTGACAGTTTTTAGGACAAAACAACATGCTAAAAAAAACAAAAAACACTGCCAAAACATTGACAGCCTTGGAAATTGCAGGAGAACAGTGCAGCATGACTGAGAAACAAATCCAAATGTGACACACACAAAAAAAAACAAAACAAAAAAAAAACAGTTGGGGATAGCTTACCCAATGATAAAAAATTTCCGGAAAGGTTTGTTTCCGTTTGTGCTTTCCTGTGTTTATAAATTTCTTTTATGTTGCTTCTTGTGCAATAATAATGCACCAGCACATATATTTACACTACCATTCAAATCTGTAAGATTTTCTAATGTTTTTGTTAGTAGTCTCTTATGCTTACCAAGTCTGTATTCATTTGATGAAAAATACAAGAAAACATTATTACAATTTAAATGAACTACTTTCTATTTATTCATCTTATGGAAAAGTTGAACTCAGTGTCAAATGCTCCTTCGGGAATCATAATTTTGAGCTCAAGAATTATTATTTTTTTATTTTCAATGTTAGTATTTTTGTGAAAACCTTGATGCATTTTTTTCAGGATTTTTCATACAGGAAACTGTCTGTTACACCGTGACCATGCAATGAAATTCTTACTCTGTGAATTCTCTCAGCAGCCAATGACATAAGTTAACAAAAGACACAATACGTAAATTACAAAATTACACGTTTACTAATAGTGCAGAAAGCAAGAAACTAAATTATTGCATGTATAAAATTATTGCATGGTTAAATATGCGTTCAAAAGAACAACATTGATTTAAAACAGAAATCTTTAGTAACATTATAAATGTGTTTACTGTCTTTTTTGTCAAAAATAACATTTTTGATAAACAAAAGTTTTAATTTCTTTCCATAAGTTTCTAGTTAATGTTTTGTGCACCAGAAACGGACATATTTTCCATCCTTTCTCAAGACTGACATAAATGCCCTCTGATTGGCTAACCTGTTTGCATGTTAGATGAGTAACAGCATTTACAGTATACTTTTATAGTGGTCAACAGTGTTTTACAATCAAAGTGAATCCGTATGCATTTAGCAATTGAGCAAGGGGATTTTTCCCCATTCCAGTTAATGTAACCAATAGAGGAAGTCACAGTGTGTTACTGAATGACGTACTCTTTCCAGTCCTGTTGGACTGGAATTGTGTTGGTTAAGACTCAAAGTGTGATTCACAGCTAACGAAACCAGACGTGCTGTTTGTATAGGTTATGCAGTTTGTATTGAAGAGATCTTGTGAGGAATACTAAAAGTCTAAACAAAAGTCAACAAAAAAATATGCCCACATGCAGTGCAGAGGAGTTTATAAATCACCCAAAAATGACTTTAATCATAATTATGCTAAATTATTTCATTTCCCTTGAGTTTCCTATACTCTTCTGAGAGAATTTTACAGCCGACTTAATTGTTAACACATCTACAATATATGTTCGAGACCATAACTAGGACAGTTAAAGCACATTTCGCACACACATTCAAAGAATTATACTAATAAATCATCCTGAAGTCTGATGCAGTGGTTAGGCAGTGTGTGAGATGGGGAAGGGAGAGGGAAAAGACACTGGGTTTCTATTGGATAATGAAGTCGTCTGGCACTGTGTTAGGACCCTGCTGCTATATGGCCCTCCACCTCACAAAACCCCGGCTGGAAAAAATCCAGCTCTGCTCAAAGCCTGTAGAGAGCTCTACCCGCCCACGGAGGACAGCAGCCTTGAGGGACAACAACAGTTAAAATCTTCACACGCTACAGTCACCCCTGCTTCAGAAACGACATCAACATATTTTATTTGGGCAACATCATGAAAACTTCATTCAAACAAACAGATTCACTCAAAAATGCCTGAGTTTGTGCCTTTTCAGATGGGGTTTTAGGTAACATAAATAGATAGATCCAGCTGTTAGATCCAGTCTCTTTTCCATCGGAGTGACTCTCATGAGTTTGTGGTCTGTTTACAACCCAAATTATGTGCTGTTGTACACTCATGCAAAGCCATTTTAATAAAATATGACATATAAACTCACACCTAGATTAGATTTGTTTGTTGTGTCATTTTTGGTAAGACTTTTCTGTTGTTATGCTGACACCATCTTTGATATTTACTTTAACCACTGTCACTATGGTTACTGGCATTATCCACAGTTACTGCAAACACAGAATAGCCAAATTAAACTGCCCGATAATATTTTTATCACTCGTGTTTGGATGTTACTGTCAGTTTTGCAAGTTATGCCAGTAGATGGCATCACTCACTGAATCATTTACTCAACCACATTGATCTATTTAGAAATGGGACTCTTTATGATTGATTCATTTAAACATTTAGTTCAAACAATAATTAATTCAGAAATTAAATAAGTGACGAGTCATTGAATCATTTGCTCAACTGATTCACTCAAACGCACTCCCTCATTCAGAAACAAAACTAGTGATAAGTCACTGAATCATTTACTGACCGATTTGTTCAAGCTCACTGACAAAAAAACACCAAAAACGGAGTTTGTGTCAGAGTCTGTACCAACTGTTTTTGAAATTCTGAAATGTCTGATCTCAATAGTAAAGTGATTGACACACAAGTAAATTACACTTTCTTGCAATACCCCTCAGAATCCAGTGTCAAATGTACTAAAACCATTGACGCAGTTTCAGAATGCACAACAACAAAAAAATTAATTAAAAAATTACAACCCCTGAAGACCTGAAATCTGACTGACAGATCATTCAAGTTAAAGTGGTTTTTAAGCTCAGACTCCTGCTGCTGTGACTGAAAGGATTGTGGAGAGACTCGGAAAGGCTGAGAAAAATGACATTAACAGGCACAGCTGCAAAAGCAGGCAAAACATTGACAAAACACACTCAAAATAGTCTTTCGTACCGCAGACTGCAGCACAGACCAACAAACTCAAACCATCTGAATGCCACCGGCCACACTTCATAAGTGAAGACTAAAAGATGACCATTTAAACCTTATTAAATACAAGAACTGCCTCTCAATATTTCATCTCAACCATAGGCCTACTCACAACATGGGATGGGTGTGATCCCCAGATCCCCAGACAAGAGAAGCACATAAACACACATTCAGAGGGAGCAGGCAGAGGCCAGCGCTCTACAGGATGTGGCCAGCCAGCTCCACCCCACATTGCATGTCCCAGAGCAATAACCAGACAAAATGAAGATCAAACAACGATTTATACATGTGCTGACAAATTCCAGACTCATACATCGAGCTGTTCTTGCATTTAAGTGCTTAGTGCACATCTTTCATTCGGTTTCATCAAGTTTCCTTTCCTCTGCTGCCCTGAATCTGGCTCCAAACGCACCTTTTTGATCTACTTAAAAGTTTCCTACTCCTCAGAACTTCCCCTTTCTCTTTCTCTCTCTCTCTCTCTCCCTATTTCCTAGTTTCTGTGTCAGACACAAAAAGGTCTCTCATTCAGACGGTGCAGTGGGAAGCGTGAGGTGATTCCGTGGGAAAGGCTCTTGGCAGACTGGCAGCTTCCTGACTGCAAGAACTGATATCATTTCTAGAGTCCTGGACTGGATACCGAATGATCTTCCGAAGAAGAAAACAATTGCTTCATCTTGCCCATTACGCTATTATTATTCTTCTCATTGTCTTCAGAAAAGGTCTAAAGCATGTTATCATGATAGCAAGAGGTTTTGAGTGCCATCTTCAATCCAGTCCATGTTTAAGTTTATTTCTTTGGTTTCCATAAAACATAATCCCTCCCAAACAAAACCTGTTTGAAGGTTTTTGAATACCACAATAGCGACGCTGAAGAAACAAAACAAGTTTTCTTTGCTAAAGCTGGATTCCAGCCACATCACATCATCCAAGTCTCTAATATATGAGGATGTATGGTAGTTAAAATGAAATGAAAACTGAAAAAACAAGTGTTATATTTTTTAAGTAATTTTCCAGGTTCATTACAAGTTTAATACATCATTTGATAACATCAATTACCACAAAAAAAAAAGCAAAAATCATGGTTATAATAAGACATTTACAAAAGAATTTGACAGATGTCAAACTCATATTTTTGTAAAGCACTGAAATCATCCATAAAAAGTTATTTGAGATATAAAGTTGTAATATCTGTGGGCGTTGCCAGTATATCAACAGAGACGTGATGTCATGCCTTCAGGTAAAGACGTAGCAAAAAGCTGTTGATTAGATTGTTTCTGGCTGGTTTTTTGGTCATAAATGTGTAGGTAAGTATGCTTTTTAAGGGGTAAGTCCAAATAGTTTTCTATGGTAATTGACATTATGCCACAAAAGTTATTGGTTTATCTTAACTGCATTGAAGCTGAAACATTCCTTTAGGAGAAAATGAGGTCTGCATGTGCTGAATACAGTCTCACTTCAGTGGGGAAGACAGATAAACCATTAGATCTTGTTCACATAAATCACACTTATGAAGCAGATGTGAAGCCAGCTCCCCTTACCTAATCTGTGCGCTTTCCTTTACTTTAATGTATGACTTCCTGGTCTTCCTTCATCAAGAATTCCTCCATTATTTAGTACGTCACTATTCCTACAGAATATAAAGTGAAAACAAAATAATTTTTCAGCCATTTTCAGATGCGCACAGCCAGGCAAAATTGGGTAAAACTGGAATGCAAGTGAGGTTTTTTTGTTGGTTGTTATTGTGATGGGAAGATATACTCAGCATTATCTGCTTCAAAACAGGCCTAAGTCTCAATGGGCCTCGGTGTTTTACATATTTGAGGTTTGGTCTGTGTTTTTTGGCCCACAAAATGTAAACAAGGCAAAACTATTCAGTGTGGATACAAGAGTTTGGGGTCGGTAGGATTATACTCATCAAAGATGCATTTATTTGATCAAAAACACAGTAAAAACTAGTAATATGGTGAAAATGTTTTACAAATGAAATCGTTATTAAAATTTAAAACAAATTGTTCTATTTCAGTTTACTTGTGTCTGCAAATCTGATAGCAGCTATTACTCCAGTCTTCAGAGTCACATGCTCCTTCAGAATTCACTATAATCACTATAAGATGATGTGCTCAAGAAACATTTCTTATTTATGATCAATGTAGAAAAGAGTTAGTGCTTATTTTTTTTGAGAAAGCAGAAAACAATTCTGAAAAATATTTAATTATTTGAAAATATTTATTCTTTTGTAAAATAAATCTTTTTGCGGTCACTTTTGATCAATGAAACTGAATTTTTTTTTTTTTTTTTTTTATCTTATCACAAACGTTTGAATGATAGTCTATTATAAGGGAACAGAAACAAGGTGAATAACTGAATAGAAACAATCAAGGAAGTGTTTAAGTAAAAAATATTAAAGGTATATGCAGTTTAAAAACACTACACAGTATCACTCTGTGTGAGTATTTGGCTTGTTTTTCAATTCTGCGGTTAAACTACATATGATATCTCATTACCTCATTATGTCTCTCACTTTGCATTCATTGATCTGATCGGCTGACCATAAGAGGTCATATTTCATTACAAAATTGTCAAGCTATTTAATCATATACCCACCACATTCACTAAAATCAGTGTAACAACTCTCAATACTGTCAGCAGACACTAAAATTATGATGACAAATTACAGTCCACGGAATTACCATAATGAAGACACCTCAGTCACGGCTGACACCTCAGCATTTGAGTAGCGCTCAGTGGTCACAATTCCAGCAAAAATAAATAAAGCTTAAATAAAGTAAATACAACTGCTATGTAGAGTAATGAAATGGATCAAAACATTCTCTTCCAAACTAATCCAATGCCAGTCACTGCACAACTCTGAAATTCTTGTCAAGTGACGCATGTTCTGGGCAAAATCCGTTAAGTTACTTCCCTTTGCCTGAGACTAATCCTCTTAACAGGCCTCAGAGCCACTGCTGAAATATTGGTGGGGAAGAAACTGAAAAATCTGTTGGGACGATTTTTAGAAAAAAGTTAGTAATGAATGCAATCAATTTGTATGACAGCAATAAAAGAGAATTGATGCATAAAGCACAAGTGGTGCACACTCACTATATCACAAGGACTTTCCATTGACTTCCCACAAATAAATAAATAAATAACAACAACAACAAGAACACATTTTTGATTACGCCATTAACCTACTTTCCTCACAGGGGCTGTTAATTATTTTTTACTGTCCAGAGACACGACCAAGTTTTAGGAGATGCCAAAATTTGACAAACATTTTACAACTACCTGTTCTGATGTAATTAGCTCTTCAAAAAAAAAAAAAAAAAAACTTGAAATCATTGTATACTGGTTATGAGGACAGCAGTGAAGCTACTAACTTGACCCCTACACTAAGTTTACTTCCCTGTCTTTTAGAGTTCACAAAGAAAAATATAGGAGGAAGTGCAAGCAGTTTTCCAGTGCAAAATGATATGATCTTTAACATGAAATTTTGAATAAACACTTATACTAATACAAAAACACACTGTTCAATGCTGTACTACAGCTTTTCTTTTTCTTGGGGACATAATTAGCATATATACCATTCACCTAAGAAATATATGAATGTGTTTCAATACCTAAGCTGACTCATATTCATGACAGCATTCTGGGTATAGATAAAGTCAGGACATATAGTTCAGTAAGTTTTACAGATCTTGACAAATTGGACTTTCCTTGAGATCATCCTTAAAACTTTCAAAACATCATGATGGCATTTGACTACATAACATCACATTACATGTATGTTTCCTATAGACCATTTTTAACCAGAGTAACCTGCATAACACAATTACCGGCTGACAACAATAACATTTTTGTTTCATGTCCACAAAGCAAGTGGTAGTTACTAAACAGAAGTCACCAACGTATCAAACTATCCTGACCAGTGTTAAACCAGCATATTTAAAACAACATTACTATCACGAGTAATTAAGTGTTAATAAAATAGAATTACAAAACATAAACGTATAATATATGTTTTTTAGTTATTATTTTGAACAAGCAACACACAAAAAGCAGAAACGTTTTAAATGCGTTTAAGACTAAGCTGTGATAGAAAAACAAAACACTCGCCGCAGACTTACGCTTATAAACAGTGTGTGGAGGACTCACCTCGACGGGTCGAAACCAAAACATCCGCAAGCAAAAGTGCAGTTACGCATTTATAAGATCTGGATGATCTTCCTCCAAAGGATCAGTTGATGTTAACAGTTTTAGATGTTCCTACATGACCGAGTCGAAGTTGCTTCCTTGTACTTCTCAAGAAAGACTCATAGCTGTGTTAAAGCATGCGACCTCTCCCGGCAAAAACAAACTCCTGGAGGAGAACAAAAGTTGATGTGCATTAAGTTTCACATCACGTGTTCCAGCCGGGAATGTCTTTGGAAGTGAAAAGCCTTTGTTAGACCCACCAACCATTGATGAGAAACATGAAACAACCGGAAAGACAGTGGAAAACTATGGAGGGCCAAAGCTGCACAAATCGAAACAATTAAGTAAATGGCCGGGGTCCCACTTTATATTAGGTGGCCTTAACGACTATGTACTTACATTTAAATTAATCATTTGGTACAATGCACTTATTGTGTACATACATGTTTTTGTACTTATATATTTTAAAAATACCTATATGTATTTACATCTGTAATTAATTTCTGTAATTACATTTATAATTACACTGTTGACCCATCCCTTACACCTAAACCCACCCTTAAACCTACCCAGACCACCAAACCTGTCCCTAACCTTACCTGTATCCCACCTCAATGGCAGCAAAAGTGTTTTGCAATACAATATGAACACAATAAACATTGTACTTATTTTTGATGATTAAGGCCACCTAATACAAAGTGTGACCATGACCGGTGGGCTAAATATCTCTTAAATTTCACTTCCTCTAATTATTTATTAAAGCAAAGAAACCGAAGCAAAAATTACCAAAATAACACTTTTTCTTATTATATACGTGTTATTACAAATATTCTGTTAACTGTCATTTCCAATCTAATTGTAATTTTGTCAAATTATGCAAAAGGCGTTATATATTAGGCCTATAGTATTTACGATACATAAAATACAAGCTGCAAAATTAGCCGTAAGAGTCTTGACATTTTATCACATCTATGGTAATATGCCATTTCCATAATAGAATGCGATTAAACAGTACATTGTTTGAGATATGATGGAAATTACACTAAACATTACAAATAGGCTATAACAAATTCCCATGTACTCTTCAACAATGTTGATTTAAAAAATTAAACACTAGTGATAAGTGTTTTGAGGGACTTGAAGGAAGATTATATTAAATCATCTTGCACTCTTCTAACGTTAAGTAAATTGAAAGTAAAAGTGTCACATAAATTGAAAATAGTGGCTCAATAAACATGAAACACTCAAATAACACAAATTAATTCACCACAGAAAACGTTCATGGATAAATTGTTTTTAATGTGTTTTTATATATGCCAGGAAGCAAGAGTTCTTAGAAAACTGTTGGAAAATGGTTCACATTAGCAAAGATAACAAGTGAGTAGCTATGTTATTGAGAAAAGTCATTAAATTACATTTGAGAAATATCATTTTTTTCTACAGCAATCTGACATTTTCTGTGACACTTATTAACTCTTTAATGTTTGAAATTATTAACTCTGATGTCTATTATTGTCTTAACATAATGGCACAAAACCACGCAAAGCATTCTTAACAATTTCCAATTTGCAAAATGTAATATTTAAAACGGAAATATACTGCCATCAGCGTTTAAAACAAAACATTTTACAATATAATTCAAATAAAATTGCACAGGTAAAATAATCATTATAACAGAATTATTTACATTTACCCATTACTTTTTAAAGATTAATGCTGTAATTTGAAAATCTGCAAATTATTCTCGTAACAATACTATATTTTAACTTAAAGAAAACAAAGCAAATATTATAATAGAAAGAATGTAATATGGGAAAAAAAGAAACAGAATTTGAAAGCCAATCCTTCACACTCTTGTCATTTCTTCATTCACTGATTTCACTTTACTTGTCTTTGGACATTTAGTCATACAACACTTAGTGTAATTATATTGTCACCTGAATCTCCCCAGAATCCAGCTGGTTATGGTTAAGCTGGTTATGATCCTCCACAGTACTGTCATATTTGGGACAGATGAACTCAATGGGTTTCCAATGCGGTCTTCGTCCACTTCCTCTTTGTCGGAAAGGAGCAAACCGCAACCATTTCTTCACTACATCAGCAAACTGGTGGTGTGTGGCCTCCTTTCCTACAGGAGTCCTTTTCAAGGCACCTGCAGAAAACAGAGTTAAAACAATCTTCCACATGGGAAATGTTGAGGATCCTAAAAAAGTGATAGATCAGTGATAAACCTGAAGATGCATCTGCACTGAGACATGATTTTAAAGACTGCTTACGAAACAAAACACCCTGCAGTCTGGTGTTTCTGAAGCTCCTTTTCTGTCCTCTGCCAACCCAGTTGAGCTCTGAGCCTACACTGAAAGAGAGAACAGCGTGCATAAGACGGCGGACTGCATCATCTACTGTAGCTCCGCCCATCCGTGAGAGGTGTGACACCTATGAAAAAAAATCAAAATCAAAATATGAATAAATATTCAGTACATGTACAGAAGGGAACAGTGTCACCAGAAAAAGTTTTGTGGAAAGCAATAAAAACTAGAAACAAAAGCAAACAATATTGTTCTAAACTATTATTTTGGACTACACAACTACCTCCGTAAAATGTAAACTTCCTGTCCTGATTGAGGTTTACAAAGTTACATAACCTATTATTACATGCGCTGCAGTAATTGTAGACTGTAGAGTAGATTGAAAGTAATCATTTTTTGTACCATTTTCTTCTGAGCTTCAGTATCCTCTAAATGCTGCTCTGTTTCATCAAGCTGTTCCATTGTTCGTAGTGGCAGATCTACGTCAAGCGGCTCGTCCTCCTCTTCACACACCTGTCCATGAATCCTGGCCTGCAGGTCTTTCAGAACTTCCCACTGCCTCTGCTGCTCTTCCTTGATCTCAATAAGGAGTGATATGATTTGTCTATGGGCTGCTGTCTCTGTAATTGTAAGAAATGTATATTAAGTGAAGACTTACAGAAGATTAAAGGAATAGGTTCACCCAAAAATAAAAATGTGTTTGAAATTTACTCAGCCTCAGGCCATCCAGGATGTAGATGGGTTTGCTGGATTATTTTGATGTTTTTATCAGCCATTTTAACTCATTCTGACAGCACCCATTCACTGCAGTGGATCATTTGTGAGCAACTGATGTAATGTTACTTTTCTCCAAATCTGTTCCAGTGAAGACACAACTACATCTTCCTGAGTGTGAGTACATTTTAATTTAGCAAATTTAAATTTTTGGGCGAACTACTGCTTTAAAAATCAGCATGTAACGTTATATCAAAAATGCTGCGTCAGTTTCATTTGTGGAAAAAACAATATTGCCAATAACATTAAAGGTGGTGGTTTGTTTACTAAATAACCTTAGTGATAACTGTCAAAGGGTTTTATTAATATATATTTTTTAACATTAGGTGCTTTTATCATATTTTGTCTAACGTTAAATAAACAACCAACAACAAGTTAACAAGCACGCCAACAAGTTAACTATGTAAAAACTATACAAGTTAGCAATTTTATGTTAAAACAAACTAAGATAACACCTAATCAACTGTCGACTACCCACTAATAATAACGTTACCTATATAAAACAAAAAACAAACTTAAAATCTCAATGCAAAAGACATTTTTTAACAAAACAAAGTTCCATAATGAATAGAAGGGAAGGGATGTGAAAGTCCATGTCAAGGTAAACATAATCATTTTCACTCTCTTCACTTCGCAGTACCTGATGTTGAAGACGCATCCTCGCGCATTAACTTTCCCGCCACTCCAGCAGGATTGTAGGACTGTGAATCCGCGCTGAAATTCACCTCGGCCCGCCCAGGGATGTCTTCTGCGCTTCTGCTCAAGTCTCCTGGCAGAGGGTGCATATCCTCTTCAGACACCGCTGAGCGTCTCTGTGCCATGTCTGCCATGTGTTTACTTACTAAACCCTCCGCCCGGCGGTTTATGGCCCAGTTCACGCGACTGACACTGTTTGGGTCCATTTATATGGATGTACTTATACACTTACAAACAGCACTTCATGGGAAATGTAATCCCTTAACATGCATCTCTTAATAAACACTGCGATATGTGCGAGAAATAGGCGGAAATGGTTATCAAACTGTCCCCAGCCAGCGCACGTATCACGTTACGCAAACGTCACAGCAACGTTGGCAGAACGTTATGAGTTCTGAACGAACTACAATTCCCACAAGCATAGCGGGCCGGTGACGTCACCCATTGCACACAGGCGCGCAGTTAAATTTACTTAAACTGTTTTTTAATTTTTTATTTTTTCTTCCAGGAAATGTGAACATCATGTTTGTAACATTTTGTTATAATTTTGAATGTTAATTGTTCAATATATACAATTCATAAAAATAATAATTAAAAAAAAAAAAAAAAAAATTACTTAAATCTCATTTTTGACAGAAGTACATCTCTTATAAGAGTCTTTGGAAATGATAAACTAAGCTGATCATTTTTGCCGATAACTAAGCTGTAGCTTAATATGCTGTTATTTAAGATGTATTTGGCTATATTATACACTCTCAGAAATAAAGGTACAAAAGCTGTCACTGGGGCAGTACCTTTTCAAAAAGTACACTTTTGTACCTATTTGGTTCAAATATACTCTTTAAGTACTAATATGTACCTTTAAGGAACCAAAATGGACCCTTTAGGTACAAACATGTACCTTTTGAAAAGGTACTGCCCCAGTGACAGCTTTTGTATACTTCATTTCTGAGAGTGTATAGGTTATACTCATTTAATTGATTCATTTCATTGAGTAGTCATTTATATTATATTATTTTGACATACTATTTTTTCCATTGTTGTTTAGACTTATGATTGTGTGGGTTCATGGAGTAAGAGAGAATGTCTCCATTTCAAGGTTGTGAAGCAGTAATTTTCCATTGCTGTTGCTTGTGATATAATAACCTTGTTGGATTTGTGTTGGTCAGACAAAGTCTGAGCTTTGAAACATATCTAGGCTACCTAAGATTATTTATAAATTATTAATTATTAATTTTTTATTATCATACTTCATTTCCTGCTTCTGCTCTTCTCTGGCTTTACTCAGTCAAATTCTTGGCTGATAGAAGACAGTTAATACAGTTCTGGGTATTAGACAACATTGCTGACTAGTTGTTCTGTTACTAGATAAAACGGATATTTTCTGACAGGATCTAGTGTATTTCTGGCGTGGAGGCATGATCTAACAATATTTTGCTTTAAATCTGATATCACCAGGTTTGTGTTAGTGTTAGGGGTATGTTTGAGGTTTAGGAAATATTATCATAAATAAAGAAATTGCATTTATGCCTTTATACAGTGAAGCCAAGATGTGTATTTACGCATTCCATTATGGCTGAAATGACAATAAGTGAACAATAGTGTTTACCTCAGCAAAGATCATTTTTATTATGCTCAAGTAGCAAAAATGTACTCTGATATACAACTGAAACACCTGAACAAAATATTTTAGTACATAAAGCCAACCACCATTCTTTTTATGACTCCTGAAATGCAGAAGACATCAGTTACTTTGAATGAATTATCTACTTTATGCTTTCATTGGAGAATCAAAAGCCCAGCAGTTTTCCATTGAAAAAAACAAAACAAAACAAAAAACAAAGAAAACATGCAATAATCTAAGAGGTCTAATTCCACTGCTGTCCGTCCAGTGCTCAACAATGTGTAATAGTAATGAACATAAATAACTCCTTATATTAAAATATCCCATGCGATTTAGCAAAACAAGGGTGTTTAATCAAACCCTCAACACAACGACGACAAAAATAAAATAAACAAATAAAGGACCCAAACATTGTACAGTATCTACTGTATGAAAATATAGTCAACGGATATACAGGCAAAGACAAAAATATGAAGACGTTTTCATGTATGTATAATTATGTACATCAGCAATGCATCACCCTGTAAAAGTCACATTTTTTTTATTCAAATATGCCTGAATCCATGAAGAAATATCAGCAGACAAGAAAAGGAAATCTGAGCGAAACGTGTCTAATTGTGGGCTAATTGGTTGTGCATGCCCTCATTATTATTATTATTATTATTATATTTGTGCATATACAAATGAACAGCAGCGCTTTGATTTCCAGATGTGATGATGACCAAATAGCATTTATCACTGAATCTGTTAATTAGTATGGCTGAGTTTGCAACCATAAATATAGGCATTAATGTCCCACAATCTGTAAGCAGCAGTATTCAAAGATTTTGGAGCATTTTGCTGTGAAAGCCAATTTAGTTGCATCTCAAAGCCTCTTTTTACTATCCTTAATATCGAGCATAGAGTGCACAAACTCTATTAAACCTTACTGAAATATTTATATATATATATATATATATATATATATATATATATATATATATATATATATATATATATATATACGATTCAAAGAATGTGATGTGTCATGTTTAGGATTTACAAGAAAAAATGCAAACACAGTAATTAATTGATCTAAACATTATTGCATTTCATGAACAAAACTTTCATTAAACCCTGCCTTCCCGACGTCTTTCTTATAATACCCTGCTTTACAAAGAAGAAAATAATAGACTAACAATCTTCAGCATCCAAACACAGCTTGTACGCTCTACTTGGATTACACCTAGCTTATATTTTTATCAGGAATATCACATTGCTTAAACCCTAGACCTGCTGTTGCATTTTTGGAAAGTAAACTAGGCCTCAATGTCTACTATGAGTGATACAGAAAACTAATATATTCTGTCAAACTAGGGACAAATTATCTTTTTTAACAATTTTTTTATACATCATTGAAAAGAATGCCCTACAAAGTGTGACCTTTGATTTTAAACATGCTAAAAGTACTCCGACAGTAAGCTGACAAATTGGTTTTATGATCTAAAGAATAAATATGCAGATTCACTTGAAGCACACTCTACAGACTTTTAAAAGCAGAAAACATTTCTAAACATTTTGCGTTACAAAATACAAAGTTACTTTTGTGATAAAAAATACTTTGCCGCAATACTCTTCCAGATATGTTTCTAAGTCATCTAAATTCTATTGTTAAAATATGACAAACAATTAAGACACCCAGTATCAACCAGTGCATAAAACACAAAATTTCCCTGCAATGTGCCTTCAGACTAGAAAACCTGCATGAAGTTGCTAACTAGACTAAAACAGTCCATAGAATCGCTACTTTGTCAGCTCACTAAAAAACCTCCGTTAGGAGAAAAAGTCCACGCATCCACATATTGTGCCACAGTTAAAAGCTTACAGCTGTGATGCATTATGGCGGTGTCTTTTTCAAATCCCCAGAACCAGAGGCATACAAAACAAAGTATTTAAATAGTCCTTCTAAAAGAAGGGCAAGAAATGAGCCCCGGACACATCAGCATAAAGAACTCCCGAAAAATCCATATTATTAACTGCATCCTTGAAAATGAATTCTGATCCTTGTTCTGCTGAGAGGATTTCTTCCGAAATTCCTGGATAAACTCTAAGATTAGAGCGGCATGCTAAGAGAAAAATGACTTGACCTCTTCTAGAGCATCTACGGTTTGACTTTGAAACAGTCTGATGAACGTTAGCTTCATTTTACCAGGACACGTTCCTGCTAATCAGCTTCTTAGGTTTGTGGCTCGCTCGCTCACTCACTCCATTCACTCTAAAAAGGGAATGGACCGATCTTAAATGTCAAAACAGTTAAGTATAAAATATATATCTATCTATATATTTTCCCTTACTTGCCTGCCAAAATTTTGAGTGTTCAAAAAATCTTTACAGTTACCTCTAATATCATGTCACACCGATATCAAATAGTAGAAACTTGTTTTACGCATCAAGTCAAAGGTGCATCTAAAAGGGTGCATAATAATCAGCGATGAAGGAGAAGGACTCCAGTAGAAAAGCTCTGAAGGACAAAACGGCGTAGCCTGGCTGAAACTCCAGAACGGTCTCTTCTTTGGGACAGCTGTGGGTTGGTTTCGTTTCAGTACGTCATAGGAAAGTAATGTGCATAAATAGTTTTCAATAAATTAATAAATAAAATTTCTTTCTCTGTTTCAGTATATACAGAGTGTTAAAGACAAAAGAAAATCCAGAAACACATCCATAGAAACCCATATATCGCACAAGAATATCGTCTCACTAAACATAAATATGTTGGTAGTAGCGCTCCAACATGTGGTTCCACACAGGTGCAAACAAATGCCCGCTGTTTATCTCTAAAATTTGATCTTAAACCTTTCAGTTTTATTACCTCCTCTGCACCGTAAACATATTCTCATCTGAAAAATGTAGACACTAATGACCCTGACGTCCAGATCGATCTTGTAATATGAAGGTGTCGACTTGGTAATGCCCAAATTAAAAAGAGGACTGTATACAAGTATTTCCTAGAGGTCACCAGTACCTTTCAGCAAAATAACGAACCCTCATAAATCTCTATTTTTACCGACATTAATAAGTCCAGCCTCTTCTTCAGTAAATTAGCAGCTAATAAAACAAATACCATCATAAAATACATTTACATCATATTCTTTAAATATGTAATATGCAAAATATTTAGAAAAAAAAAAAAGTATTCACATCAAACCAGGCAGTAGTCATCATTTACCACGTTCCTGTCCCGTTAGAACAGTCTATATATCAGTCAACAGGACCATTCTTCACACACATCCTCTCTCTCCTCTTGTAACACCACAGATCCGGAGACTCCGTCAATATTGCACCCATTGGAAAGAAAAAGAGAGGATCGATAAAGGATCAGCTAGATCAATAAATAAATATTCCTTCAGAACGAGAGCCGGTCTGCCCCTGATCGAGGACTTGTGCCATTGTCCTCACAAGGTCAAGGAGGGAGGGCCAGGAAAAGGAACTGTCTCATTCCTCACGGCAGGTGGGTAGATTGACGAAGGTGAATACGTTAAACTCGATGAGGATGGAGAAACACAGGAAGACAGAGTACATCAGCAAACAGATGAAACCCAAACGCTTGTCCAGCTTCCACTTGTTCAAATGTACACCGAGTACCTGGGAGGGAAAGAAAGGGTAGATGGTGAGAGGTGGATTCAAAGGGCATTTGTTTGAATAAGTGTTTTTAAATGCTCCCACATACCGTGAGAAACACAGATGCTAGCAGCAGCCCAACTGAGAAAATCAGGCCTTTACTGTTCAGGTGAATCTGAAAAGAAATGCAAGAAAAAGTTTTTAGAACATATACAGTATATATATATATATATATATATATATATATATATATATATATATGTATAAATAAATATAACAAATTATTTACCTAACAGAAACTCAAAATGTGTGTTCAATTTAGAAAACGTACACAAGACTCTTAAATGACTATTTTCTTTTTGTGTCTGTTTTCTGACACATCACTAATACAAAATATTCTTTGATTTTAATATAATCCATTATTGAAATGTAATTGTTTATTACAATTTCTATATTTAGATATGTTTGCCATCATGTAACTCTCACTTAAAGCTGGTCTTAAAAACACTATTAAATCATTTAATAAGACTTAATGTAATCTTGAGCAAATCTAAAATTAATAGCCATTTTTCATACTTATTTAGAATTTATTTAGATAAAATAGTATAGATTTTACTATTGGCAATCTATTCATTATTGGTTATGACATAAAAATAATGATCCGTATCAGCACATCCCTAATATTTACACAATTTTCTTTTCCTATAAACTAGAAACCAGTGCTATATTGACAATATATTGAGAACTCTAAGACAGTGGTTCTTAAAGATATATATTTTTACCCAATTCAAATATTTTAGATCTTAAAAATATTTAGAAATAAATATTATTTAACCCTCTGGTTGTGTTCGGATTCCTGTCACACTTGTGGTGTTCCCGGTCAAAAATGACCGGACTCCAAACAATTGCTTATAAATCTCTCATTATGCTATATTGTCAACAAATATTGGATTCAATCTTTTTGTCAACTGGTTTTCTCTCATTTAGGACTGGTTTTGTGTTTCTATTTGCATCTGATTAATCGTAGGCCTCATTTTTCCGAAAGTAGGCACCTCATTTTTTGAGTGAAAAAGCATTTTTTATGAATAGTTTTCACAATATGAGATAAAACAAATTATGTTTCTCACACTAGTGTGCTTTAATGTTTAATCAGGAAGTTTGCTTTTAAATGCTTTTATTTTGTACAAAATTGCACAAAGTCAAGCTTGTCAAAAATGGCTGGACATTGAAAGTGAATGGGGAAGAATGAAAGTAAGAGAAACAACTAGTGTTCAGGAGCATGTTGTGCTTGCAAACATAAAGGCCTTGGACTCACGCTATCACACACACACACACACACACACACACACATCCATGCTGCAAACTATTGTGAGTATTACGCCTATTTCATCCTACCCTGAACTGCATGCAATATGCTTTTATGATAATTCTCTCGCTCTCTTTTCTCACACACACACACACACACACACATGCTCAAACTGCCTTGTCTTTAGCCTGCACTGACTTCAGAAGAATCTTTTCTTTCATCACATATTCTAGATAAAACATTATGACAATAGGTTCTGAGGCTTTCATGTTCTCACAGAGTACTGGTGCTGTTTTTTGTGATCTTCCCCATTCACTTTCAATGTCCGGCCATTTTTGACAAGTGTGACTTTGTGCAATTTTGTACAAAATAAAAGCATTTAAAAGCAAACTTCCTGATTAAACATTAAAGCACAGATGTTTTGCACTGTGAGAAACAGTGCAAAATTTCATTATTTTTTTTATCTCATATTGTGAAAACTATTCATAAAAAATGCTTTTTCACTCAAAAATAAATTATATACAAATATTATACTATACCAATGCTGTTTAAGCATTTACCAAATAAATCATTATACAGTAATCTCTATTACAACATTTTCCACTTACTGTGGAGCCATAGTCGATGGCCAAAGTCTGGAGGGCCCAGGGCAGACCAAGCCCAATCAGGATATCAAACACATTACTACCAATGGAGTTAGACACAGCCATGTCACCCATTCCTGATAAAGATAGAGAGACAGTTGAGACTAAAACAGACATCGAATCTTCTAATACTTTCAATTCTGCTTCAGTCTTAAATGAGGAATTCCCCATTGACTCAGGGCTTTAAAAAAAAAAAAAAAAAAATCAGTGCTACATGAGAAAACGGAACAAAAAGTGCTGTGGTGTTCCCTTTTGCCACAAAACTTCAAAACCCATAATGCACTTTGATTTTGGAGCAGGGTTGCCAGGTCTGCGAAACAAAACCAGCCCATTTTCTACTGAAAACTAGTCCAAAACTAGCCCAGTTGCTTTTTTTCCTGCGGTTTTCCCCTCCGTCGAAATCAGGTCCCCTTCCACTGACATAGCATTTCAGGAGAGGCGGAGGAAGATCGCTTTAACCCATGGACTAAAAAACAACCCATTGCAACAGTATAAAACTAGCACAATTGTACAGGAAAATTGCTGACTTGGCAAAACTGTTTTGGAGCTGGCCTTCTGTCAATCCGACTGTCCGTGGGTGAGGAATACGGAATGTAAAAAATGAAAACGAAAAAATGAAAGAAAATGAAGAAGTTTGATCCCTCAAGCCCTCAAGCTGTCAAAATTCCACTGGATAACACACAATTATGCATTTTGGGCTGCCAAGCATACTTTTGCTGACAAATAAATGTGATATCTGGTTGTAGGTAACATGGAGAAGGAGTATATATTGTTTGTTTACATATACTACCGATATTGTAACAATAGAAAGCTGGTTGAAAGTTGAAACTTATTATCTTTTAACAATCTCCTCCTATTATTTCACTGGGGAAATGATAATAAATAATAATGCTAGAGCATGAAGAAATATTAATTTCTTCCTACCTTGCCGTGCGACAATTAAACTGGCCAAACAGTCAGGAACGCTGGTGCCAGCAGCCAAGAAAGTGATGCCCATGATGACATCAGGGATGCCCATAGTGTAACCGATCACTGTGACCTGCCACGAGAGTGTCAACAGGTCATTTCAAGCAAATCATTTATACATTTAAGAATTTCTAAAGTCAATATTTGTGAGGCAAGTCTTACCATCCAAACCATGATGTAAGAGAAGGAAGCAATCCAGAGGGTGGAGATGACAAACGAGGCCATATACCAGCGCTCCCAGCGAGGCGTGGAACAGTTGGGCACGGTGAAGAACAGCAGCAGACTCAGTGGCCAGGCCAGCAGCCACTTTAGCTTATTACAGACCCCACCTGCACAAGATCAGGACACCTTTTGAGTCATTGGTCTTTTAACAGATGCTTTCATTCAAAGCTGCCTATACGGTTCACCTCCTGTCAGGAACACTTCCTGCTTATAGACAACCAGAATTTAACTTAAAATTATTTACAATATTTTTAATCAATCGCCTGTAATAAATGTACCGGGGCAGCGGTATGGTACATAGGGTCCTTCGTTGTCATCTTCCTCCTCTTCCTCCTCATCGTTCTCATTGTTTTCATTGTCCTCGTTCTCGTTTTCGGTGTCAGTGCCGGCTTCAGCTCCTCCCCTGTCGTCATCATGGTGACCTCCCTTTCGCCCGTTCAGGCCTCGGTCCGGTCCTGCCAGCCCATTCTCCACCCCACGCTTTCCTGGGATCTTTACCGTCACCTCTGAGTCCCCGTTACTGAAACGACTGTTTATCAGACGCTGCCTCTGCAGAAACACACGCACACACATTAATCTGAGCTAACAAACAGAATAATAAACACTTCATCCTGTAATTCAGATGCAATCAATAACCCCTTTAGACAATTGTGACTTTATTCCTCGCAACTGTGAGATTTACATATTTAAATCCCATATTGTGACTTTATTTCTTATTTTAAACTTCTCACAATTACCATTTCTTTTCTTTCTTTTAGATCCTTTCTATTCATCAAAGCATCCTGAAAAAAGTATCTGTACTGTTTCCAAAAAATATTAAGTAGCACAACACTGATAATAATAAATGTTTCTTAAGCACCAAATCATCATATGAGAATGATTTCTGAAGTATCATGTGACACTGAAGACCCAGTTTTATTTTTAATGTACAATTCAAGTTTTTATTATTATTACGTAATAGTTTATATTTTTTTTATTTCAGTTTCCATTTCAATTTTTGATAAAGTTTTAGTGATTTTGTTATGTTTTGCTATATATATATATATATATATATATATATATATTTAAATATGTCTATATATTTTTATTATTCTTTTTAGAACTTAGTTATGTTAGTTAAACTAAAAGAAATTGGAAAATTATGCTGGTAACAAAAATGTTTTTTTTATGGTTTTTAGTTTTAATTTTAGTTCAAGTTAACAATAATAACCCTGTGAAAACTGGAGAGAACTGTGAAGACCTAAATTAAAATTTAATATACTGTATATTCAAATAGAAAACAGTTGTTTTAATATTGTAATAATAATATATGTATGTAATAATATAATATAATAATATTTCATAAGAGATTCCTTTCAAAAACATTTAGAAAATTTAGCTGTACTTTTGTTTAACTTTGCATGAAATCTGTGTATGCATCTATTTCTGACAGTGTTTGACATAACTGTGTTTATAAAAGTGTACGTGTGCTTGTGTGACTGACCTCTGTAATAAGCATTCTGGAGGCCATCGTGAGGCGTGTGCGAGGAGAGAAGTGGCTAGTGATCATGATTCTCATTCCGGCCTCAGAGAAGGACAGCTGATGAGGGTATGCAGACAAGAGTTCGTCCACCATCAGCACTGATGGCTTCCTGTGGAAATTTGCTAAGAGTGGCAGCAAAACAATGCAGAAATTTAGATGGGCACCAAACAGTTGTACACACTTATATAAAACAGGACTGCATGCATTACCTTTCTTAAGCAGCACGACAGTGGCATCGCACCCATCGTCGATGTCTGTGTTACTGGCTGTGCCATTACCCAGATTTGCCGAGTTCTTTTTCCGCCGCTCGATGTAATGAACCACCCGCGAGTTAAATCTGATTAACACCAAGGAAGGAGAGTTAATAAAATCAGCAGTGATGCGATTTACTGATGTGGAGCAGATACGAATAGCAATGAATCCATGCAATAATGAAAAATTTCCATAGTGACAGAATAGAGAACTTACTTCATTAATATAATGTAAAATATGTACAGTACAACTAGGATGAGCGATTCCCACCTGAGAAGAGAAAAAAGTAGCGTAAATGACTGAATACAAAACAAAATGTGAAACAGTTGTAATATGAAAAATTACAACTGGTGTAACAGCAGCTTTAATCTTACCATGTCACCTTCTCATCATAGATGAACTTGAAAGAAAAAAAAAAAACAGAGTATAAAGTTAAATATAACAGACAAATTGCAATGACAAACCAAATTTATTCAAACAGTTCTGAAATGTCACACCTTACCACCAGAGGGCAGGATTATCTTACTGTAAATATAGGCCCTGTGGATTTAATGAGTAATATAATATACGTCTATTTGTTTCTTTATAAATTATATTATCAGCATAATTCCAGTGAAAAATTTACATGAAGTTTCTGTTTATTTTCAGGTTTTAAAAAAGGAAAGGCATATCACCCCTTCCAAAAAAAAAAAAAAAGAGTTGAAGTATCAACCACAACAGTATATACTTTTACAATACAGTTTGCTATTTCAGTGAATCTGATTTTTAATAAGGTGCTGTGAGTAACATCTCAGATATCTCTGAGATCATCTCTGTGTCCTGTGTACTAATAATCGGTGTTTGTTGTTCCTCTGTGCTGGAACACATGCAGAGTGTGGGCAAATAAGAGGCCTGTGCTGCAGGCCACGGGCCCCACGGGAGAGCCACTTGCTTCTCCTCTCCTGCTGCGCGAGGAGGCCCATAGGCAACATGGGAGCATAGTAAGCCACTTAGAGTTCTACTCACCACGATCAGAGCGGTCACTGAGATAGTGTAGTACACCGAGTCTCTCATTAACGTCCAACACGAGAGCTGTACTGCCTGCATCGACAAAAGAGAGAGGACGGATGAGAGAGAGACACAAACTTAGACTCAAAGGGAGGGTGCCAATGGAATCGAGCAAGTGTCAAAGCAGTAAAACTCTGTAATTTAATCGATTTGCTTTCACCAGTCACCAGGGGCGGATCTAGAAAATCATTTTTAGGGTAGCAAAGGGGTGGCATGGGGTCTATGAGGGGTGGCAACATCAAAGCAAGCCCCCATCCATAGTTTTTGGGGATTGATTGTCTGACATGCACAGTTGTTCACAAATATTGCATTACCATTAAGTAATCATCTATACTTTTTAAAATGAAAAATAAATAACATTTCAATATCCATCATGGCACCAAGTCAATACACAATATAAAAAACTTCAACAGGTTATACATGTTTCTGAACTTGTATCATTAAAGAAGACATGCGGTTCTATTAATATTACATAGGCTACTTAGATGGGATACCAAAGCATTGAAAGTGGATCAGTTTTGAAAACAATGTTTGATTTTCTGTTATTACCAGAGATGAGAACGTCTGTAATCACCCAGAACACACTATCAATAGTCTAGCAACACCCCAGCAACTGCAAGAGCCTAGCAACCACCCAGAATATCCTAGCAACACTTTAGCAAACATCTAGAACATCTAACTGACCAAACTATTTATGCTTCTTAAACAAGAATTTAAGACAAGCCAGCATAAATGTGTCTTTCAAACTTTTCAATTTAGTTATTACAGGTATTCTTAAATACTTACACACAATTCAAATACACAGATGACTTTCCTGCCCAGTGAACACTCATGAGATCAGTTACACTTAAAAAACTCTTAGGATTCAGGAATTATTATTGCAGCTCAATGTCTATTACAATATACAACATAAATTAAATTACAGATAATAATAATAATTCAGCAATGAACTTTGGGGAACAGATCATTTTCATTTTACTACTGTAAAGTAATCTTGCAGTAGATGAAAAACACTAGAAAAGTTCAAATACCAAAGAATTGTATATGAACTTGGTATGCACCACATACAGTAAAGTAAAAAATAAAATTAAGTAAATTCAGCATCCACTGTACATTTGGTCAAATTTCATTACAGTATACAGTACTATAGCAGTTTCCTGGTCTACTGACACAAGACTAGCTATATCTCTAGGCAGTCATTTCTCAGTTCTGCAAACATGCAGTAGCTACACATAAAAAAATGATTACAAATAAAATTTGACAGTCACACGTTTGAAGTAGTACAACATGTGCTACAGTTTACTGTACATATAGAACATGGTGGTTGTGGCGAGTGGCGCAGGTGTCGCTCATTATCATCAACTCCACCGGCCTCGCTCCGTTCCCACGGCTCTCGGCCCCGCCCCACTCGCCACAGTGGTGTACTGTAAATATACTGAATGTGTAAGTATAAAACCCATGTAGGCTATATTATTCGTTCAGCTCTCTCCTCTCTCCATTGTTAGGACGCAGAGATTCTGATTGGTGTCATCAGTTTTGCTACCTAATGTTTAACTTAATCATTGTTAAACTTTTTGAGAAAATGTCTTTGTTTTGAGAACTGAATTAATGGTTTGGGAAAATGGACCAACTAAAATCAGTTATATTATGTTAACAATCGAGAAAACTGCAATACAAGATTCTTACCTAACTCTGCTATTAGTTTTCGTGATCGGCATCTTCTTACTGATTTCATGTTATTGTTTCGTCCGATATGGCAGAAAGGCCTATATCCATGATGAAAGTGGGGCGAGCGGTCGGAGAATCGGATCACCAAACAATTACGGGATGAATCTCAGACATATCCGGACGGGATTAGATTTCTCAGAGAACTTCTGAATAAACCGAGAAGCAGTATCTGATTTATGAAAAAATGCAAAAACAATTCGTTATGGGCTGCGCTTTGTGTTTTCGACTCAAAAAGAACCGGTTCATAAGAGTCATTATTTTGTTAATGAAGCTGACTACACTGGGCGCGCTGCGTGCGTGTGCAACCATCGTGCACAGTTTAGTGAAAGACTTGTAGGGGGGGAACCAAGACTGTTAAAAAATTCTATAAAAAAACAGTAAAATTTCAACAACAGTAAAACAGTAACAGTAAAAGACCATAAACACAAACACAATTAGGAATTTTGTATTTATGTCACTGTGCACCTTCCATATATTAGTCAACATGTGGAAAAGCTACTTGTGGTAAGCTTTGATTCTATACAGTATGTGGCTTGCTTATTACCACCCTTTTTTGTGGTTGTCAGTGTACCATAAAGTTCAAAACAGAATTTAGAACTTCAGTAGGTTGGTATTTTAATAATATATCAGCTAATGAAATATAATTTAAAACCTAAAATGATGCTACTATATTTTTGGCTAAAGTTCTGACAACCACAGAATAGATGCTGGTTATTTACTGTAAATTTCATAGATTTTTATTTTATTTTATTGCATTTTTTTTCAGTGTAGAGCAAGTTTTGTAACTCATAAAGGTTATCATATTACAGGGCCATGATTATAAAAGGGACACACATAGAGGTGCCACGATTTTGAAATAAACCTACAGAAAAACAACAAAACAAAACAAAAATGGTATCTTTAATAATGATATTGCACAATAGTTGAACAGTATATTAAGGAGTTTAGTTCAAAAAGTCTCTATTCAGCACAATAAATAAATTGCATGCTTCTTTCATTCATGGACTCAGTTGAAAATCCTGGTATTAAAGGATTTTAAAATGTGCTTGTCATGCCTCTTATATAATGTGTAATCTGTGACTATTTCCAGATTTTTTTGAAAAGTTGGTCTTAGCTTGCAAACTTTAGAATGCTGAATTAAAGTACATGAATTGGAAGCGAGTGAAGGAAATGAATAAAGTAGGAACCATATATGGACGTGACATCCTGTACCGAATCCAGCTGATTGAACTGTGTGAAATAATCCATACTGAATGTATGTCATGTTGTGTAGGGCGATCCTTTCATAAAAAGCATTGATCTACGTCAGAGCACCGGAAGTAATGCGCCATCGCTCACGCCAGCACAGCTTAACTTACACCACAGGTGACACTCTTTGCTTTGTGTTTCCGTGGCAACCAGAAGCTCCATTGTTGCAGATGTGTTTTTTTCCCCCTTGACACTGATGGAGTCCATGCGCAAGTGTCTTATGGCCTTGTGCCATTTTGGGAAAGATTTACTGATTCTAATTTTGTAAAAATGCCCAAAAAATGCAAATGCATATGACATGTATGTGCATAAATAATTTAATATAAATATAAAATGTTTGTGTAATAATAAGCAAGTTTATTTAACATAAAAATCTAATAATAAAAATATTTTTAAATACTACATGTATAAAATAAATAAATAATAATAATGTCATATAACTTATCTTATAAAAAATACATATTCACACACACACACACAAACACACAGCAATGAGATTATTTATCAGAGACACCAATGTTCAAACTTCCAAAACAAATTTCCTGTAAATTAACTGTTCGTTTGAATTTATATTGTTTTTCTCAATTTATAATGGAGAAGGGCATAAAACAATTGTGTGTATATGTCTAAGACTTTTCTGAGGTCTATCAGACTACCCAGAATGCCTCTATTCCACTGCCAGATGGTGACTGGAGAAAGACTGGGAGAGGAAAAAACTATTAAGCAGTTCCCCATGCCTGTGCAAAGACTAAATAACCTCATATCCTCTTTTCTTTAACATAGTAAGGGTCTCAGGAGGTTAAACCGAAGGAGCGCAAATGACTGAATGAAGTGGAAAGCAAAGACGACAGGATGAAAAAAAAAAGAAGCAGTTCCACAGCTAACATGGCTGACCTCATCGGCTTCTCTCAGTGACCCCTGAGAATAGTCTGCTCACTTCTTACTGTCATTCTGCACTAAGTAATGGCTTTTTTAGGGCAGAGGTTTAGAAGGGGGATGCACAGGTCACCTCACTCATCTCTAAGTCGTCCTCTCACAGATGCTCAGAATTCATAATGCTTGCTCAGTACATTTGTGTCCACGGTCTAAAGGAAAATAATGTCTTACTGGCAATCCGTAGAGACTGTAGCAAATGAGGATGTAAATAGTGCTGGGGAAGATACAGTACTTTGAATACAACTATAGCATTATTCCACTATGGGTTCAAAATATATATTTATACTTAAGAAAACACCCTAATTTATATAACTGAGCCAAAATGATAGCAACAAACACTAGCATTTAGCAAAATATTTTGCTACACATAGGACAGCGCATGGACATTTATGCTGAAACCAGAGTAAATCTGTGAATTAGTTGTGAGAACTGGCTGGATCAATTCACTAAAATGACTTGGACTTCCCTTCGCTACATTTGAGAAAGAAATAACACAATTTTTCATTTGAATTAGTTAAAAAAACATTACCCCAAACATATTTAGGGTTGTGTGTTAATGTGCAAAGTAATAAGCACCTGTGCAGTAAAGATCCCACACACTCCGATGATGCAGAGGATATTGAAGACGGCAGAACCCACGATTGTGCCCACTCCCACATCTCCTTTGGTGATAAATACACCTGCACAGAAAAGACAGGGTGGCTTACAGAGGGCACGTGAAGGTCCATGTTCAAATGTGTGGGGAATTGTTTTCCAAAAGCATGCTGTGTTCGGAGATGTTTACCTATGACAGAGGTGAAGAGTTCAGGAGCTGAACTTCCTGCTGCCATGAACGTGGCTCCTGCTACATCCTCGCTGAGATGGAGGCGCTACAACACGTTTACACACAGACAGAGAGAGAGAGACATCAAAGATGAAGTGAAAAATTTGCACCAAACAGAACACAGGCAAAAATAATGACTAATCTCGAGTTTCTCGAACACTGCTCCCATCTGTCATTGGTCAGAAAGTAGAAATATTTTATTTTAATATTTTAATATTAAAAACATAGTACAATTATTATATAAAAAAAGCATAGATTGGGACAAAATATAAATATTTAATTAATATGTTTTCTTATGACAACTATAACTTATTTTTATTTAGAAAAACTCAAAATAGCGTCAAAACTTTAAAGTAGAATAGACTGTGACAAGAGAAAATATTAAATAAATAATTACATATTTTACCTTCAAACTTGCTTTAAATGATTTAGCATATGCAGCACATTAGCTAGGACATAATAAATGTCTTACCTCACAGATCTTCTCCAGAGAGGGCACAAAGTAGTCATCACAAACCAGTGCCAGTGCGTAAAACATATACATGGCCTTTAGAGAGAGAGAGAGAGAGACAAAGAGTAAACACAAAATTAATTAAACTTAACCTTGCTTAAAGTTCCCGCTTTAAGCCTTTTGAAGCTATTTCTGTCATCATTTATTCACATACTAGTCATTCCAAACCTGTATGAGTTTTGGATTTTTTCGGTTGAACTAGCATGAAAAAAAAAATACTACGGAAGTCGATAGGGACCAGCAACTGTTTGGTTACCAACATTCTTCAAAATATCTTATTTTGTGTTCAGCAGCAGCAGAAGGTTTGAAACAACTAAAGGGTATGTAAATTATGACAGTTATTCTTTTAAATTATGGTCTGTCAAAATGGTCAAAATGGTCAAGTGCCACTGCATTATTTAGAAAAGAGCAGCCAGGATATTTTATTAAAAACTTCACCTTTAGAAATGAAATATGAGGGTGAGAAAATCATGACAGAATTTTCATTTTCTTCCTTTAAAGCCAAAGTGGTCCATTGTGGAAATACCACCTTAAATTAGATTGCGACACGTGATGAAGCCTCTGTAACTTCACATTACATAAGAAGTAAAAAAAAAAAAAAACAGACTCTAGAAGCCACTGCAGGGAGCGCATGAAATTTGTGCAAAGCGAAATTCTTGAGTGCGGGCACATTTGAGTACATGAGTGTCAACACCATTAAATTCTCAGAGCAATCTGCCCTCCAGTGGGACGGCCGTCCACTGGGACTATTCAGACCTTTTCTTAGAAAGTGTCCCGATGACAGAAAGGCACTGATGGAAGCTGGTGCCCTTTACAGAGTGAGGGGTGGTGGGGGCTGGGGGTTCAAAGTTTATTTGTCTCATACTCAATAGGGATGGAACTGATGTTTTTGTTTTGTTTGTTTTTTTGCACAGTCTGACATGTTTTACATAAAAGAGCTGTGTGTGGATTAGTTGCTCCAACATCTGCTCTGGTCAGATGGGTGTGAATCACAGATGTCATAGTCCCTTGACATGCAACACACATATGCACGTGAACTTATGCATGTGCATACAAAAAAAAAAGTACATAAACACTGCTAAGAACAATTAATACATAATTTAAATACAAATAAATAATTCAAATATATTAAGTATTGTACATTTGAAAATATTCTAGAATAAACAATGAGCATGAATTCACATATAACTTGCATATACATACACATGGATGCAAGTACACACCGTCCTTTCAAAGCCAGCTCCCATTCACTCCTGGGATCCGTTTGCCAACTGTTTCCCGCCAAGGCTTTGCCAATCAGTGCATCTAATTCAGCCACCACGCTGCCATGCTTGCACTGTGTGCTGGTTACGTAATCTCTGCCCACTCCACTCTCATTCCCTCCCCTTCCTTTTATTCTTGACCTTCTGACAAGGCAGAGCTGGGCTACTGAAGCCCCAAAAGATAAATAAAACATGTAAACAGCTGGAGGGAGTCTTAGAGGGTTTTCGCTGCAGCTTTTACCATCCACTCACTCTCTGCTCACATGGGCAACTACCTAAACAACGCACAACAATGGCAGTGTCAAACCAACCCTGCAGGGGATTTCAGCAGGAACACACAGTACTGCATCAGTACCTGCTTCACATGGCATGCTTCACTTAAAAGTGTGCTCAGACATGGCCTATGGGGGCAGGAAAGCCTGATGCATAATGAATAGTCTCTCTGTGATAGCTGACGATGATGGGGGTGGAATAGAGCAACTCAGTTTATTTTATTAAGTCCAACTGCAATGGATTTATTAAGACAGCATTAATATAATCATTCATGTTCCAAGTTCAATATAAATTAAGTTCTATCAACATCCATTGTGGGTGGCATGATGTCAGTTACCACATAAAACAATTTTCTTAAAAAGCCAACAACAACAAAGATAATTTCTAAGTGACATCATAATAGGTTTAGGAATATAAATACGTATGCCTATGTGTTTTTTTTGGCCTTGGAGTAGAGCAGGTAGAGCAATTTCAATGAATCACACTTCAATGAAAAATTATTCTATCAAGTCGTGACTCAAAAAGGCTCTGGACAGCCACCCAGCTTACACTGCTTCCAACTTCAAGTCTTATTTCACTTTGGCTCCATTTTAAACCTCTAGAGAACACTCAACTCAATCCATGAAAGAACAGAAACTAAAGGAAATACTGTTGGCAGAGGGGACTCTATTGTGTGTTATTGTAAACAAATGATTGCGTCATCTGGCATAGACTGCCAGAGACTATAAACTCCAATCTCGCTCTCTATATCACTGTAGTAAACAGTATTTCAGGTAAGAACTAAAGCACATGCCAAGATGTGTACAGGCTTCATCATGTTCTATCATTTATAAAGTGCATCTGAACATGAAAACACTGATACCATTAATGGAAGTAACTGGAAATGTTAAAGGAAGGAAGAAAATGATCAAATAAACGAACTTTCTTCATAAATAATACACTTCATCAGAGTAAAGAATACCTTACAAAATTAGAAAAAGTCATTACCAAAGTTACTCCACATAAAAATATATAAAAGCTACCATTATTGATCTTAAGATATACAGTATATAAAATATTTCATGTATAATATTTTGTTTTATATTATATACATTTATTAAATAATTAATTAATAAGTATTTATAAATGCACATAAAATATTAAAATATTTTCAAGTCTATTTTCAGATAATCAGAAATGACTTATTAGATATCATTTTTGTACATTCCAAACAAAACAATTTATTTATTTTTTTTGTATACTTTCATCAAACTAACATACATAATCCTTATTGGGGCATGTTATCACACACAACGGTTGAGTTAAATTTATTTGTCATACTGGTTAATGTGGCAAAGACATCCTGATTGGACATCAAGCTCTCACAATATAATTCAAGTTGAACAAAGCCTTCTCTCCATTCAAGTGAGGTAATATAACCTGAAAATTAACATGATCAATTCATTCATGTGTACCAATGAGCAAGTCACTTGGAAAATCCTTTGTAGCCATTGTAACAAATAATACAGGTGAATCCAGAGACTGCCCTGATGTTTGAATGGAACACACAGCCTTGTGACTTCCAAATGTTTGTGTAATTTCAAACTACTGTGTCGAATGTTGAAAAGGAAAAGCATATGGTAGAGATACTTACACACAGAACATGCAAGGCTACAGCCCCCTCCATTCGCTCCTGGTTGGTGAAGATATCTTCAGGGAACTCATGTATACCTGCAGAAAGCACACACACACACATTTGGCTACATGGATAATCCACGTATAACACACAGAGCAGCGCACACGAGTCTCAGATACTCTTCCCACTCGTTATTCAGCATATAATTAAAGATATGGATCACTACAGAAGACAAATAGTAAATGCTTTCAATCACAGACTAATTACACACAGCATAAATTCATCTCATTAAAGTAGAATGTGCTGGCATATACTTTTGTCATCATTAAAGGGCTAGATAATTCAAAAATGAAAATGTGTAATATAAAGGAGATATTTTGCAGAAATGTCTGAGCTTCTCACTTCCATGCAATGAAAGTGTTTGGGGACCAAAGCTGTCAAGCTTCAAAATGGGTCTTCTGAAGCCGTATTATAAGATGCATGACACAGCTTATAATTAAGGTCATTATTCGCTAAATATCTTGCCTATAAAATCTTGCTTGACAGCCGTGGTCACCATTTACTTTCAGTGTATGGAAAAGAGCAGCTTGGACATTTTCTGTAAAATCTCCATTTGTTTCCAATAAAAGTATATGGGTTTCAGAACCCAAGGTGGGGGATTGGGGAGGTTAAATGATGACATAGTAAAAAAAAAATTGGTGAAATATCCCTTTAAGAGTCCAAAATGAGTTCATTATTCATCAGCAGAACCCATACAGGGAAACATTTCTGCTCTGATCGCTCAGAACAACAAAATGACTTTATCAGACGTCATTCACTGATCTTCAGTGAGAATTGACAACTATATGACTGTCGCATTGGTGTGATTTTCAGGAGCTGTTCTTGCATTACTGCTGCTCCCAGTCCATCGCTGCTCTGTTAACAAGCTATTCACTGCCACAGCGTGTCACCCGGCCGGCTCCATTGATAAGCCTGCAGCCTGCCGACAGAATCGGGTCAGCGAGAGTGGCCACTTATTTGCCTGGATTCGATTTTACATGTTCTAAGATGGTGGGAGTGACAAAGTCAGCCGTGAGCTGTCTGAAGTGTTGCAATTGTGCTCGTTCCTACACAGCCTGTTGCCATGACGTCAACATCCAAGATACTACAGTCCTGATTGAAAAGCGTTGAGACCCCAGAGACCGGCTTTGTTCCATTCGGGGAAAAGCCTGGTCTCTCTGTGCAAACGTGAAACCTGATTTATTTCGTGGCTGACAAAAAATAGCTCAGAATGTGTGCAACTTTGAACGCCTGTCACCTTTTATGATTGAAAGACAGACAATATCTAGAGAGACTAAAATAAATTGCTTGTCTGATCCCACTGTTTTTTTGTTTTTTTTTGTCTAGAAACGGCATCTTTTATGTCTGTTCTGTCTCATCTTTTAAAAGCAAGTTTAATCATTTTGCATGCTTTTTTATGTTTTAATTTCATTTATGGGTATTTGTTCCTAAGGACTTTTAGAAAGAAAATTCTCTTAAAACAATTTTGACACCTTGACTAATTTAATTTGTCCACTAACAATTACTGGAACATTCTGTAATTTTTTATTATTTTTCATATTAAGTGTCATAATTACAGATATTACAGGAAATAATGAGCAAATAAGATATTCTTCTTAAGTGATATTTACCTAGATTATACTTGATTTTCATATCATATCACATCACATATCATGGCTCATTTTTCATCTTAAGCATGCTCTTCACTGACACATGTTTCTTCTTGGTAACTAAGTACATTAACATTTCATAAACTTTTAAAAAATTGTTGGTCAGGATAGAAATTGCATTACAATTGAGGGAAAGTAATAAAGTAAAAACAAATGTAAATAATTTTCACACCATAAATATTGAAATCATTTAACTCTTTTTGTAAGACTATTGTAGTTTTCAAATATAATATTTTATGATTAAAGGTCTGGGTCTAAGGCAAGGACAAAAAAATAAAATAGTACACATAATAAGTAGCCGTAATGGAAAGCAGGTAAAATGTTTATATATTTACAAATTAAAATTTTACAAACTGTGCTATACGTGACTTTCACATAAGAAAAAAAGTTGCAATTTGTAAAAAAAAAAAAAAAAAAACCTTTATTAAAAAGTAATTTCAGATTCAGCATTTTCACAATTGGCTGCAGTACTGCACAACAAATACATACAATGTGATTTCTTCTTTGCACAGATTTAATGTTACTCTCTTATCCCACCACATTGTCAGCAAAGTTGACAAACTACAAGCTAGCTCTCAGTTTCATATAAAGATCAACATAACAGTATTTGTATAACACGGCAGTCATTACAGGAATATCTGCAAGGGTGTTTGTGCGTGTCCATGGCTGCGCATTGTGCAGTGACATTCTCTCCCAGATCACCGGGGAGGTTGAATGCGTCAGCTGGCTTCACACTGCCCCCAATGCCCTAAACATTACAGAGGTGAACTCAAACAACCCAAAAGAACTCACGAAACAATGCTTTATCATCCACTAGCAAAAAAAGAAGCTCTCATCTGGTGCTTCTGTATATGATGCATTTAATGACAGAAATCCTTCATAATTACACACTGACAGTTCTTGAAGTGTGTGAAAAGAGAGACTGACCTTTGCTCTATGACCTCTGGGTCTCATGCCAGTCTCCTATTGCTCGTTTCACCCTCAGAAACAGAGACAAAAGGCTTCTGATGACAAACAGATGAATGAAACGCTGGACCGAGAGTCAGCTGCCTATTTTTATCCAATGAACAACAGATCTGCTCTGGTGCTCTTGGTTCACATGGGTTTCATTGTTGGTGTGGTCTTCATTAGAGAGTCACAGCCTCTCTTCGCAGAGCACTCCCTGGCACAAGAGATTCTGATTAATCTAATTTCAATTACAGCGCCAATGAATAAAGCAGCACTAAACAATAGCCAGTTACTGGGAGTGGATCAATTAAAGAACACAAAACAACAGCAACAGAAAGACGAACTTGGCAATGTTGAAAGGGTCTACGGAAAGGTCCCTTCTGTAATTACAGAGAAGGCAAACAAACAGAAATGAATTCGAAATCTCTTTATTGTACACTGGCAACAGAGTTAAAACAAATGGATGGGGCCTCGGTTCCTCTCCCAGAGCGACTGCTAGCGAGAATTAGACAAGAACATTCCAAGCTAGTGAGAAAAGACTAAAATCGCCTAGAAAGTTAGGATAGAGAAGGACAGGGCAGATTCTCAGCAGGATTTGGACCTTGCACAACCTCCTCCTCCAGTGTACCAGGAGACTAATGGCCAGCAGGAAGGACATGAAGACTGTCCACATACATTAAGCGCTGTCAGCGCCGACCCCCTGCTCCTCCTCTGAGAACTGTTCAACTCTTCATGAGGACATGAGACAGCTGTATGCATCCAAGTTCCCTTCAGTGAATTTTGTCTGCTTCAAAGGCTAAAAATGTAGAACGTCGAAAGATGTAATGCTATACAAAGGTAGGAAGACAAAAAGGTACAAGGTAACATCCTCTAAGATATCCACTAACACGTCTTCTCGTTGGATTTTGATTGGAAAGAATAAAAAAGCTGTCTGAGGAAGGTTCATTTTTAAGGAATATTATACATACATTTGGGGTCAGAAAGACTTTATAAGAAATTAATGCTTTTATTAAGCAAGGACGCATTAAATAAATTGATCAAAGGTCATTTTTAATGTTACAAAAGATTTATATTTCAAATAAATGCTGTTCTTTTGAACTTTTTATTCATCAAAGAATCCTGGGGGAAAAAATGTATAATGGTTTCCACAAAAACATTAAACAGCACAACAGTTTAATAATATTAATAATTTGTTATATATTGATAATACATTGATAATGATTATTAATAATCATCAAATTAGAATGATTTCTAAAGGATAATGTGACATTAAGGATGGGAGTGCTTTGCCATAACAGGAACAAACTATATTTTAAAACATATTAAATAGAAAACAGTTATTTTAAATTGTAATAATATTTCACAGTATTACTGTTTTACTGTATTTATGATCAAATAAATGCAGCCTCGGTGAGCAGCATATATCATGCATACAAGTGGGTACGGAAAGTATTCAGACCCCCTTAAATTTTTCACTCTTTGTTATATTGCAGCCATTTGCTAAAATCATTTAAGTTCATTTTTTTTCCTCAATGTACACACAGCACCCCATATTAACAGAAAAACACAGAATTGTTGACATTTTTGCAGATTTATTAAAAAAGAAAAACTGAAATATCACATGGTCCTAAGTATCCAGACCCTTTGCTCAGTATTTAGTAGAAGCACCCTTTTGATCGAATACAGCCATGAGTCTTTTTGGGAAAGATGCAACAAGTTTTTCACACCTGGATTTGGGGATCCTCTGCCATTCCTCCTTGCAGATCCTCTCCAGTTCTGTCAGGTTGGATGGTAAACGTTGGTGGACAGCCATTTTTAGGTCTCTCCAGAGATGCTCAATTGGGTTTAAGTCAGGGCTCTGGCTGGGCCATTCAAGAACAGTCACGGAGTTGTTGTGAAGCCACTCCTTCGTTATTTTAGCTGTGTTCTTAGGGTCATTGTCTTGTTGGAAGGTAAACCTTCGGCCCAGTCTTAGGTCCTGAGCACTCTGGAGAAGGTTTTCGTCCAGGATATCCCTGTACTTGGCCACATTCATCTTTCCCTCGATTGCAACCAGTCGTCCTGTCCTTGCAGCTGAAAAACACCCCCACAGCATGATGCTGCCACCACCATGCTTCACTGTTGGGACTGTATTGGACAGGTGATGAGCAGTGCCTGGTTTTCTCCACACATACCGCTTAGAATTAAGGCCAAAAAGTTCTATCTTGGTCTCATCAGACCAGAGAATCTTATTCAGGTATTTTTTAGCAAACTCCATGCGGGCTTTCATGTGTCTTGCACTGAGGAGAGGCTTCCGTCGGGCCACTCTGCCATAAAGCCCCGACTGGTGGAGGGCTGCAGTGATGGTTGACTTTCTACAACTTTCTCCCATCTCCCGACTGCATCTCTGGAGCTCAGCCACAGTGATCTTTGGGTTCTTCTTTACCTCTCTCACCAAGGCTCTTCTCCCCGATAGCTCAGTTTGGCGGACGGCCAGCTCTAGGAAGGGTTCTGGTCGTCCCAAACGCCTTCCATTTAAGGATTATGGAGGCCACTGTGCTCTTAGGAACCTTAAGTGCAGCAGAAATTTTTGTAACCTTGGCCAGATCTGTGCCTTGCCACAATTCTGTCTCTGAGCTCTTCAGGCAGTTCCTTTGACCTCATGATTCTCATTTGCTCTGACATGCACTGTGAGCTGTAAGGTCTTATATAGACAGGTGTGTGGCTTTCCTAATCAAGTCCAATCAATATAATCAAACACAGCTGGACTCAAATGAAGGCGTAGAACCATCTCAAGGATGATCAGAAGAAATGGACAGCACCTGAGTTAAATATATGAGTGTCACAGCAAAGGGTCTGAATACTTAGGACCATGTGATATTTCAGTTTTTCTTTTTTAATAAATCTGCAAAAATGTCAACAATTCTGTGTTTTTCTGTCAATATGGGGTGCTGTGTGTACATTAATGAGAAAAAAAAATGAACTTAAATGATTTTAGCAAATGGCTGCAATATAACAAAGAGTGAAAAATTTAAGGGGGTCTGAAAACTTTCCGTACCCACTGTATATTTAATATCCTCATGCATGCATATATCTAAAGTTCACTGGAATTTGTTTTAGATTATTAGACATGATGTTATTGTGCCTTGAAAGCCAGATTTCTTGGGAGACAAAAACAGTTTCCTTAGGAGACAAAACACCGCCTGTTTAGTCATTGAGTGACTGGACAGTGAGGCAGCAAGGCAGCTGCCTGAGGTTTCGGACTCAGACACAGCCGTGGAGTAGCTGTCAGTCAAACAGAGAGAGTTAGACATAACAGCTTAACAGAGTCAGACCTCTGTAATTCCAATCAACAGGAAGGCAACATCTGTTGTCAATTAAATCTAATTGATGAAATTAAAGCCCTTCCGTCGTCAAGACAAACAGTAACTGGAGAATTTCTCCTTCCTAAAGGAGTTTAGAGATGTGGATATATATAGTTGTTGTGCTGTAGCTTGTACAATGTACTGTACACAGACTATTCATATGATAAATTGATGTTCAAAGAAGCAAAGTCTACCTGAATACACTCCATATACACACATGAAAACTTTATGCAATTTAAACACATAAATGCTGTTGCATATTGTGTTGTATTGTAGATAGATAGATAGATGGCCTGGGAAAGCCTGATGGGAAGAAAATCTGGAGTAAATCTTGGGTAAGGTGAGTCCTGACAGGTATTTTCATTATTAGGAACTTTTCTGGGTTGATTGAGGTGTTATATGTATAATAACTGTAGGAAAAAATGAGAAAAATACATAGAAGTTACAGTTTAACTTCCTAACAGAAAAACATGGCACGGTGGAGGCATATTGTTTTGCTCTTCATTACTTATGTTTGGTGATTATTACAGAAAACCCTTTGAGGATTTGATATGCTGTCTCTGTCATTATAATGCTTGTGTGGTTTAAAACAAATTTCCCAAGGGAGCTCTAAAGATATCGCACTTTCCATCATCAAAGACGCGAGTCAAACAACTGATTCACTTAGCGACCGAGCTAGACTACGATAACAAGTAGAGCGTAATGATATATAAAGCACTTGTGGCTTCTTACATAATGAAAAGCTGCACTGAAGACCAACTTCCCTCAAAGTTAATATCATTCAAAAAATAAATCAAATACTCAATGAGAGGCTTTTTTAAGTAGTAGTAATATCCTGTTATATATTTGCTGTTTTACACTGTAGTTTTTTTTTTTTTTCATTCTGTCAAATTGGAAACTTTATAAAAGCTTCATGATGACAAGCAGTTTTTTTTTTTTTTTTTGCAACATCCTAAGGGATCACTTCGTCAAAGTAACACTCACTTTCCTAGATATCCACTCTTGGTTTTTTGGTACATATCCATATTTGACCTTGGAGTTTAATTATGACTTAATTCAAATGCAGAACCCTATGGAGTGCAAATATGGCATTCACTGGCATATTTAGTGATCACTTCGATATGAAATGCCACATAATGACTGCTGCTGGTGACGTAACTTTGGGACAGATGCTGAGTCGTTGACAGATTCCATGAAAAAGTTCTTCCTCTTAAGTGATTTTCCCCTATAAAGCTGCTTTAATTGTCATGTGGACCCTTAAATCCTGTTTTCCCAGATGACATAAGTTGCCTTCCGTCCATTTAACAATGTAAATTCTATAATTTGCACTTAAACATTGCTGGAAACACATAATCCAGTGCATGTCCTCAAACAACCTTGTCCACTATGGACATTATCCACTGATGTGGAATTAAACAGAAGAGTAACATAATATTTAAATATTTAAATAAATAAAATATAATTCATGGATATTTATGATGATGAAAATTTAAAAAAATATCGAGTTATAAATAAACTGAAGTACTAAAATTACTAAAACTGAAATAATAATAAATGAAGGGTAAATAGAAATATACAAAAAAAAACCTAATAGAAATGACGAAAGTACATAGCTACCAAAATAATAGTAATTATTAAATTATTAAAAATAAAAATTGATTAAATTAAAATGTAAAAAAAAAAATATTCAAAATATAAATAAATACCATTATACTATTAAATAAATAAATGAACATTTAAAAAATACATATAAAATGTTCATATATCATGTTTTTATAACACTAAGGATAGCAGCATAAAGCATTTCAATGACATTACTGAATTTTATCAATGACATGATTCTCTTACAATGTTCGTTTGACCCAGTTCGACTGCTTTACTACTTTTCTCATGTTACAGATACACAGTTTATTATCTCCACCTTGACAGGGAAATCTGTGATTGAGAGGGGCTGAAGTGTTGATTGTAAACATAGGTAGCGGTGCTCAAGTGCTTCAGGTACGGCGTTTGAGAGGGGACACTCAGGACCGCTAATTAATGACATGACTTGCATGCCAACAACATTAGTCCTCTCCGCAGTCAGCCTCAAACACAGCTGAGATACTGAGACCAATTAGTCCTGGATTCAATTAAAGCTATTCACAAGCCCCTCACTGCTGCACTAACATCAGCGTGCAATTGTTTCAGCTGAGCTTTCTTCCCTCGTACACCAATCACAGCTACATTGTGCTGCTAATGGCTCCATACATGATAAAACACTCATAGTCACCTAAGAGTCCGTAATAACAGGACTTTTTTTAATATACACAGGAAATGTAATAACACACAAGTAAACTGGCTGATTTTTCTAACCAGGTCAACAGACAAATAAGACGCAATGTTCTGTACCTGCTTATGTAAAAAGGTTGAGCAAAGAGAACATAAGTGATAGGAGATTTGAAGGCATGCAATGGTCAAATCATACTGTTTTTGAGCTAAAACATTTTCTCTCTCCATCTCTCTTACACAAACAAGCACACACACATATAGCCGAAGAAACGGGGGCCGTGGATAAGCATATTTGATGATAGACGCAGAGTCCTTCTCAAATCCCTGACTTTTAAATCTATGCAGGATCAAGCAGGATTGACCTGCACTGTAGCAACTGGGGTCCAGGCTCACATGTGGAAAAAACAGTGCTTGTCCATGCTTCTTACATAAGCACACAAATATTATATAATTCAGACTTGTATAAATGATTCATTCTAATCCTATACATCATTAAATAGATCTCAGGAGATAAGGCTTTTTAAGAACAATTCACAAATGCACACTACAAGACATTGTGTAGTGAGCTGATGTTAAAAGTAGAAAAGTAGAAGGGGAAATGGCTGTGTCTATATATATATTTTTTTTTGCTCTGAATGGTCAAGATACCCAAAATGTCTCATTTAACATAAAATATTATTAAATTAAAGAAAAAAGTTTAACATTGTTTTCAACAAATTTAAGTCCAATAATATATGTATATATAATAGATATATATAAATTCAGTATTTATAGTATTATAATAATATTAATATAATAATTTCTGTCTCTAGCAAGTGACAATACATCCACAGACATGCTGCTGCGGCTGCTGCACATACAACATACATGAAATTACCTGTAGCTATCTATATGGGTGCAGCTGGGGGAGGTGGAGGGTTTGTTTGCAGCAAACTATTTAAATGTTAATCAGCAAGCTGACTGGTTGCAGAATCAGCAGAGGCCAATCAGACGTGCCATGTTAGATGATGTCATGAATTAGATATGTACATGATATCAGTGCTACCGCCATTCATATACATTATCATTGATTTATTGCTTCTAAAAAATGCCATTGCAACAAAACCAATTCATTTTCTGAACTAATATCCAGCTTCTCAAATGTTATTATCTACATGTATTGTCATTTACACAAGTGTGATGCATGATCTAATCCATTATTATGTGATGTCATCCAGAGTGGAGTGGTCTGGAGTGGTCAGGGGGATGACAATGGCCTGAGCCCACCAACCTCTGCCACTAATCCCTCTATAAATGACAGCTGACTCTGGGGAGGAGGGTCTAATGCATTAGGATAGACCCTAAGGATAATGTGATACTTTTATATGTAGTAATATGTAAGGGGCATTACAACTTCCACACTCAATCCATCTCTTTTTGTACCTCCACTCTGCTGGTTCTGTGTTTGTACATGCAGGGTGTTTGGGGACAGCATGTGTCCATCAGCTAAGCTCCACAAATCCCGTCCTAATCTGTTGCATGATGATATGCGCAGGACGCCTGAAAAATAATATTCAATACATTTTCTCCATTATTAAAATATGGCTGCCCTTATGCCATGGAGTGCACAATTTGCAAAAAAAAAAAGCTTTAAAAATGACCATGTGGTTTAGGAGATGAGATGGAGAGATTCAAGAACTCTTTTCCCTTGTCCAACAGATGTGTATTTGCTAAAGCAGAGACAAATTTCCATCAAGCTTCCAAGAAATATGAATCAGTCTACTTATGCCTCCATTATGGCAATTAGGAGTGCTTAATGCTGTTCCTTTAAAACCAGTTTCTGAAAACACATGGTTGTATTTAACTTTTTTTGACACTAGTAAATAAAAAGCTGGGTGGCACATTACCTAATATAACAGAATGAGAGAAGATATGAAAAAGAGTTTACTATATATTTCTACATATTGCAACAACAACAAAAAAAATCTAATCCAAAATGTAAAACTGTAACACTACAAAAAATCTTTGTAGATTTGTAGGGGGGGGATATGAGTTTGGTACATATTCGTTCAAAAAATGAAATGTTGAGGAAACCTATTTGGAAAGAATCATTATTCATACAGTCCCATTTAGTGCCATTTAAAGCACAGAAATTACACAGGGCATTCAGTAGTTCGGTACTGTAGTTTTTATGAAAATTCATCTGAAGGATGTGCACTCACACGAGACTCATAATAGTTTTCTAGTGTTTTATGTAAAGTATGGGTCATCTCCCATGTTAAAATGATGTAAATCATGTTTTTTGTTTTTTTCTTTGAGAAAAAAAAATGCCAGAGAGAATTCTCATGCTGATTGATTGGTGAAAATTAGACCATGGAACACACTTATTATCATGCTTTACCAGTGGAAACAGGAAAATCAGTATATAGTCGAAGCTGCCTTCAAAATAAAACATTTACTCAACTTATTTATTCAAACAGCTGATTTATTCAAGAACAAAGTGACCATCTTTATGAACGGGACACTGAATCATTGCCTCACCCAACTCATTTAAAAATGTGAATTAATTTAATAACAAAACACTGCTCTTGTGAACAGCTTTTGTGAAACTATTTTATTTGGCAAAATAGAGCAAAAACAGCCAATAATGGCAATATTGTGTCTAAAATTTAACTTACAATATTAACTTCATGTTCATTAAACTGGAATAAAATAAATCACATTTCCAATCATGCTGATTTTCGGGAAAAACAGCACTTGTGTGATATTGCTTAATTGCTAAATGGTTAACTATATCATATAATATAAATTTTTTGCAAAGCGAGTCACATACTCGATAATATCAGCTCGCACATAAAACTCAGAGACAGTCATCCTGATCCAAGTTGATTACTAACACCATGGAAGCACATAAAGAACAACAATGCTAACACTACCTAAAAACTACTGAATTCAACTTTAAAGCATATTTAATATTTGATGTTTATATCTCTTAATCCAGTGTCATTTCACTACTTCTTGTTTCTCTCACCTAAACATCACTCTCAATGCACCACACTTGATGTTTAAATCAAGCACAGAGGCTTACGTCGATCTGAAGAGTTTCTGTGCTAATGTCAACAGATCAATCCATCCATCAGTCAGCTCAGAGTGACGGCTGACAGGCCTCCTGCTCACCCGCATGTCTCCCAGAATAAAACACAGTCTTTGTGTCACACGCTGGGCTCCCCCGATCTCTCTGGGAGCATGCTGTTCTCTACAGAGATACCATATTTCAGGAAACATACCTATTATGCGCAAATCATAAATCATATGGTGGAGGGATCAGGTCAGGACACAGGAAGGAGCATATGAGAGAGAAACAGGGAAAGGAATTAAAAGAGGGATTGAAGGAGGAAAGGAAGGAAAAACAGGACTGTTGAGTTTAAGACCCAAGTAGGCCAGTGGGACTGAAGAAAGGGCACATGGTAATCCTGGCATTTAATCAGGACGCCATAGAACGTGACCAGAGAGAAAAACCAAATCGCACTCACACTCAACAAGGCAAAAACAGAGATGGTTTATAATCATCTGCCTCATTATACAATCTGTTTGATCCAGAGTGCAAATCATTAAAGCAGGACGAAGCGCTTTTGTTTAGACAACTGCATTTTCCTGAGAGCTGAAGTAGCACATGTGGCCTAGTGGATTGCAAGCAGGACTGAATGTTTTAACACGAGGTTAACCAGCTAGACCCACAAAATTGGCAATAATTAATCATGTTTGTTTTCCCACCAAAATGATGTCACTTCCTGGAGAATGATGTCATTAAGGGTCCAGCTGTTTTAGGTAAAGGAATGTTAGGTATGCATGATACTGTATATCTATATTGGTTATCAGTTGAGAGCTGACATTAGAAATGTTTTTAATTGATCAGTTTCAGTCAATACAAGACAAATTTCGGTCATTATTGGATATTTAATTGTTCATGGTCATTTTCTCTATTTGGGGTTAGGGTTAGATTGAGATGACTTTTGCTGTCATGGAATGTTTAATTAGTGCTTTTAAGTTCAATTAAAAATCTTTAAAAAACACGAATAATTTAATAACACTGTTGAATGTAATCTTTATCCAATCTCATAATGCACATACATTGTTCATACTTTTTGTATATGAAAATATACATATACAAAAACGTATATAAAATAATTACTGGTATTGGACTAATTGGTAACTTTAATATTAGCGCATAAATAGTATGAAAGATTAATAGGATGGAAAATTACGAATACAGGAAACTCCTATAAAAGGACTGGCTGAGTTGGTCAATAACCAATAAATGGATGACATTAAAATGTATATTATTATAGCTACCATTCAGGAATTTTTTAAATAAGAAATAAATACTTCTATTCATCAGGGATTCATTAAAATTTATCAAAATGGACAGTAAATACTAAATACTAATGCTGTGCTTTTGAACTTTCTATTCTTTAAAAGAATCCTGAACAATTCAGGTTTTTCATCACAGGAATAAATGACACATCTTAGAACATCCTAAATTGTAGTAATATTTCACAATATTCTTTATTCTTTACTGTATCTTTTTTTTAAAGACACAGAAAAAATCACATATTAAATCACAATTGCAATATTTTTCATAAAAAATCCAATTCAATTTTTCCCCCCTAAATTGTGGAGCCCTAGCTTATCCAGTATATTAAAACATCTGATGAGGACATGAATGGCCTAGCTTCCCAAATGATGATGACGAAGAAGAAAAAGAACTTACAGCTACAATGGAGTTGAAATGATCATAAGTAACTGTAAATCTGAGGAACAGAGTTTGTCAGGTAAAACTCACAAGCGCATACACAGCGAACATAAACAACTGCACAATGGGAACCATGTGCCTCACTTTATTTCCTTCTTTCCATACTCCCCTCACTCAGGTCTGCATTGCACAGTGTGGGAACATTTAACAACACATGCTTGATCTCTCGCTCTCTCACCCACACACATACTCACACACGCTGGCAAACACTGAGGCCCATTCGTGCACACCGCCGACCTAAAACTACAGGATCATAAAGAGGAATTCTATGCGGATGAGTGAATATCTCAGTCCCACGATCCCAGACTAAGGCCTCTGATAAGCTAAAGCTTCCTCTGGGGAAGCACGAGGAGCCATGCAGATCCGACTCTGCGTGAGGTGAAGCACGTGAACGTGAAGGCTTTACACGGCGGGATGGAGACAGTGGGAGGCCGCTGCCTGCCACGCTACGTCCATTCCGCCCGCTCCATCTCATGATGTTTGGCTGATCACATGACCGGGCCTGTGTTTAATTACAAACACATTTATTGAGGTGGAATGCTTGTAAAGAAAACCTTCTGTGCCAGAAAGGTCTGCAAAAAAACAAGACAGAGCAAATGAACGGATCAGAAAAATAAGGTGGTGTGTCTGTGCATTCGGTGCTGTTAAGAGAGACGACCAGGCAACAGAGACAATGATGAATGTAATGTGACATGAGTGAACACCTCACCATCTCATAAGCAAACAAAAAGCCCTCAGAACCCAGGCTTCTCTCTGTTTCTCTCCTGACATGTGTTCCCAGTGACTAACCAGAGGTGTTTTATTAACTTTTAAAGCTGTTTGTACCTCTGGGAGCCACGAAAGGAAGAAAATAAACAAAGGGAGAAGGGGGAGAGGGAAGGTCTCTTCACTGTTGGATGTAACTTTTGACAACTCCATATATAATATACACCCTCTCCCAGACAAACATTCACAAAACCAACAACCCAGAATACATAATATAACAGCAACCTACATTTGTTTAAAAGTAAAAAAAGGAGCCTCAATGAAATTTAAGAGCTGTGGCAACAACAAAATTTTGCTCAAACCATTTTTACAATTTACAACAATTTTTTTAAAATAATTTAAACAATTATTTTTAATAATTGATCTACAATAGTCATGGACTGTACAAATGCATCTGACATTTAGCTAGAAGCCAAATAATCAAACTAATAAGACTGTAACTGACACTTCTGTTCTCACTGCATCTACAAAATCGCCAATTTTCTTACTTCGCCTGTCATGTTTATACCTGTGCATAAAGTTGGAACTATGGTAATATTAATACATTTCAACTTCACTGACTTTATTTTTTATTTATTTATTTATTATATTGTTCTACTACTGTATGATAAAGTATTTGGTACTGTACCACAATTAAAACCTGAATTAAAACCAGCTAAGAACCAGTGGTAATGATATTAAAGATGATTATGAAATGCACTAGTAAAACATTCTGGCTAAAATCGGTAAGGCGATAATTACTTTCTAGTTGGTCAATAACAAATAAATGGATGACATTAAAATGTGTAGTATTTTACAATTCAAAATGTTGGCATCAGGAATACTTTTATTCATCAAGGATTTATTAAAATTGATCAAAATGGACAGTAAATACTAAATACTAATGCTGTGCTTTTCAAACAAATGCGGCTTTGGTAAGCATAAAAGACTTTAAAAAAAAAAAAACCTTACAGACCTTTGAAGGGTAGTGTATACTTTAAATAAATTAAACTAAAAAAATTCAAATTAAATTAAAAATAAAACACTACAAGCAAAAGTCAGTCATTTTAATTTGAGCTTTTGAATTTGCAAAAAGATTTTGAGTATTTTAATGTGTGACTGTTCGTATGAAAATGGATATTATATGACAGCAAAAGTAACCAAAATTTTAAAATAGTTGAAATAAACACACAATTAAGCATCCTATTCCAGGAGAAAAAGATATTGAATATCAACTGATACCAATAAAATAAAAAAACTAACTGTTGTAGTACCAATATACTGTTTGTCCCTAGATTTAAGCACAGCCAGCACAATAAAACAAGTCAAGAGTAAAAACGATGGCAGTAAGAGCTCCGAACAGGAGGCAGGTCATAACAGCACATTACCCCAGTGCGAGTGAACCCTATGAGGCAGCAGGCCCGATCCTGTCCAAGCTCCCTCTCCACAGTGCCACTCATTCATTTTTAAGTGTGATGAGGGATAAAAAGCACGACTGCAAAGCAACACGGTCCACGGGGACTCATGAACAGCCATAGAGCCTATCCATCTGCAATCTCTACTGTTTAAATATAGCACATATCATCATTAGTCTTACTCTCCTCTCGATTTCCTTGTCTCTCTCTTCGTGTCAATGCAGACTGATATTCGCCACCACTGGAAAGAAAAAAATCACAAATGAGACCTCAGTTGTTTCTCCTTAAATCTGCGTCAAAGGTGATTTCCTGGTCATCAGACTGATTTGTGATTTGAAATGGTTTCTGGTTTTAGATAGTTACTCCGTAGAGATAAGTGATTTGAAATCTTCCATCTTTGCTCATGGGCTCTCAGTTCTGCAATCAGGCTGTTTTATTCCAATCACCGGATCTATAAAAGTAATTATTTAACGGCAGATAACCATTTAATGGCCAATATTAAAATTGTCTAAATAAATAAAAAAATAAAACGCACACAACAGTCATGATTCAACTCTGAAACCAAAGAGAAATTACAGAAGGGCAAAGCTGATTGGCAGATGGTACGTTTATGTTGTAGAAAACTAAAACTGAACTAAAAATAAAATTGAATTAAAAATAAAAATACATTTTAATTGATAAAATAGTAAATAGTTCTAAATAGTAATATTATTAACATTTAATATAATATTAATAAAATTAAAAAAGCACATATCAAAAATAATTTTTTTTTAAAATATTTTATTTTATAATTGTATTATAAAATATTTTATTTATTTTATAATTTTATTAGAATATAAAATTACTAAAAATACTGACATTTTAAATATAATTAAAAATAAAAGCTGTTATAAAATATACATAAAAACTATAATGTTAAATAGTACTAAAATAACATTGCCCTAAGAACACACTCAGTCTCAAAACATTAGCAATTATAAAAAAAAACGTAACCTTTTTGAAAAACCAGCTTGACCAGGCTGGGAGACCATCTAAACCAACTTATGCTGGTTCAAGCTGGTCTTTTCATCAGGTAAATCATGACCAGCAAAGTGTGTAAAAGTTTTGAGAACTTCTGCTGTAAAATTCCTTGATGGATAGGCTCTGATGTACCATGATTTAATCATCTCTCATCCAAATTTGACTCTTATACTTTACATCACTAAAGCCCATTAAGTGGAATCGATGATTAACACCCTGAAGTTTGTTTTGGAGAGTTGCGAGAGGTGAAAGCACAGCTGCGGTTCCATCAAGATGGAAATCAGAGGCCCTTGTGGGACACAGACGCGGCTGGGTTCTGAAGGGAGCAGAGAGGAGAGACACACAAACACGTTGACACGGCACGCAAATATACACGCACGCATATGCTAATGGCTCTATGACAGAAACTGCTACTAGTGTAAGAGCAGCCAATGTCTCTGTCCTCAGAGAACTCCCTACATTATTCAGAGATTGTTAATAATTAAACAGCGAGCTCATTGCAAATGATGTATCTACATTCGAACTCACAGCTACGACTCTACTGCCAGTTCAATCTGAGAATCTTGTGCTGAGAAGCAGAGAGATTAAGACACTTCACTCTCACATCTCTCTTAAACACAGGAGTCTTGCTCTCTCAGTCCCTCCAGAGCCAAGCACGGCCCTCACGGCTGCTCCCTTTCTCCAAGCTGCACATTTGGATTTTAATTGTAAAGATGCTTTTTGTTTGTTTTGTTTTTAAAAAGGGAAGGAAGCACGGGATCTGCTGGGTTTGCTTGCGACAGACAGAAGTGATTAGTGCTGCCAAATTTATGCCGGAAACCTAACACTTTAAAATACTTAATGTTTTAATAAATAAAAAAGCACCATTTGCACTAGTTTAAATAAAGTGTAAATAAAAGAAAAGAAAAAATATTAGATAAAAACTTGAAAATGAAACATGTTGTCAAGCAACTAAATAATGCCGAGTTCACACTGCACAATTTGAACCCCGATTTTCACTCACCGACAGGTTTTGCGAAATCGCTGACAAATGCCAGAAATCGGAGGCAAATCGGTACTCGTTCACATGAGTGACAATCACGAAGTGTGAATTATCAAAGACGTGATCTGAGACGTTGATACGGTGATGGCGATTCAAAATACTGCTGTGTGAAATGAGTTCAGACTGAAAAATACATCGGCGATGAACTACAGCCATTGAGAGAGCAAGATAAAAGGTAGTGCGAAGTTCGGGGAGGAGTTATATGAAACATAGTTTGTGGACCAGACAGTTGATTACAGTGTGTACAATTCTTCCTATTGTAAAATCATTTAGTATGTAACCTCTTGTCGCCGATCCATCGTGCAATGTGAACGCAGCAACAACTGAATGCCACCCAAGATAGTTGTGCAGTGTGAAAACAATGGTGATCTGATGACTTTCACAATCGTGCAGTGTGAACTCGGCAATAAGTTGAACTGCTAAAATTACTAAAACTAAAATAAAAAATAAAACTAAATGGAAATATGAAAAACAAAACTATTAAAAATATAAAGCACATAACAAAATTACTAAAATTAAAATGAAAACTGAATAAATTAAAAAATAAAAGCTAATTCTAAATATTAAGAATAACTTTAACAGTATAACAGTCACACAAAATACAGTAATGTGCATAAACATGAAATGTACAGAAGAAAATATGTATTGCAACAGTTGTATAGACAATTGTATAGCTTTTATAACTTTCATATTATTTGCTTCCTGTAATGGACTAATTTGACCAAATAGATTAACTTGATAAATAAATTAAATGTAAATAGGAATATATATATATATATATATATAAAAAAAAAACCTACTGAAAGTGAAAAAGGACATAAGAAAACGTCTAAAAAATTAACTAAAATTAAAATATAAAAATAAAAGTTTCAAAATATTAATAAAAAGTATAATAATACATAATACTAAAATAACACTACCACAAGAGCACACACAGTCTCAAACAATTAGCAACTATTCAAAACCTTGACCCTTTACCCCACCAATATTTTGTGCATCCCTATCTAGTATCCAAAATCTGCACAGATTTCAGAGAAGTGGCCTGGCAAGTAATGCACATGCTCTGACATGTGCGGTGGCGCTCGTGCAGGTGACCTGAGGCCGGCTCGAGCCGTTCCCCTTCTTCTTCCTATTGTTTTCTGTCATCTTGGTCATTCAAACATACATCTAATATGTGTTGTGACGTTTCATTGTTAGACTAAAAGCTGAAGTAGGAAGAATCAAAGCATATCTAACATGTAAGCATATAACATTTCCGCTTCCACATGCTACATTACTTAGACATAAAGTACAGAAAATAGATGGCTAAGCACTACCAATACTCATTCATTAAACACTAAAGTAATTTTTCTTTTTGACCCGCATTAGAAGGGATGGATTCTAGCTTTTCTGCAGTTACAGTGATGTCACGGCCGTTGTTTGAGTGTGTTACATAATCAGAGAAGCTCAAGCACCGATGACATCACACTCTGAGCCTGTCCATCACACGCTGGATACTGCGAGAGCATGAGAGAGAGGAATAGAAGGAATAAAGGGAGGAAAGAGATTAAAGCGAGAGAAGGGAAAGGAAAGCAAAAAATTCTATACGCTACATATGTGTATCAGCGTTTAACAGCGGAGCATGAAATCCCAGCAGGCCAGCTAAAAATAAATGCATGTAACAAGGCAGAAGAGTGAAGCCGAGATGGCTCTTCATCATCAGTATAGACTTCTCCTCAGGCATGCACTCCTTTATTTCATTACAGCACAGGGGTCATGACAGCCTCTCGCTGGCCAGAGCTGTAAGAAATCATGAAGACTCACTAAGGAATGAGAGAGAAGCTGGTGAACGTGTGTGTATGCAAGTGTCTCACGACAGTGGAATTCCGCAGCTGCTCACGTGCACAGGGTGAAGCAGCCTCAGCACGAAACACCAATTGGCCATTAATGAGGAGCCAGCTGCTCGTGCCGCCCACTTAGTACACTAACTCGCTGTAGGTTGCAACTATAGGGTCATTCCTGTTATGCAGTACATTGATTTGTCTCCATAGTATGCTGGATAAAAAAGCGAAACTATACACATATTTAAAGATGGAAATCATTTTAGTTAGTTTTATTTTATCATAATGTCACAACTGAACATGATGAATAATTTTACTGCTTTGGTTTTAGCGAATGTTGCTATTTTTGCAACTTTGTCCACTTTCAACATGAAATTTATAAAAAAATTGTTTAACATAACAAATATTTATGAAATACCATGCAGTTTCCAGTTGAAATGAACACTAGAGGCAGTAAAATCACGACAACTTTTATTCCTTTTCACAGAAAGTATGATTTGCAATTAATAAAGCCTAATTTTCGCATAATTACTTGAGGAATATTGTGTTATGAATTCAAAACCATTTTTAACATGCTGTGACATTTGAAAACTGATACCTTTGAAAGTGTCGTCACATATCCAACTTCATATGCATGAGTTTTCTAAGTCAGTAGGTTAGCTCGGTAGCTCACGCGATACAGCACTGCACTTAAGTGATGAAAATCTCTGGTACGAACCCTGTGAAACTACGGTTCGACAAAACAGCTCAAATCCGCATAAGGAAGTTAAAATAGCATGGCTGCATCAACAAATGTGATTTTATATCACTTTTGCATTTGTTAACACTATAGGGTATAGGTTTAGGGTTGGGTTTGGTGTAGGGGATATTTCCAACATGATAGTACATTAACTTTTAGCGATACTCATTGGATATTCGAATTATGAATTATTACCTGAAGCAATGTAATACAAACACAACAATACGTGCCTATATCAACATAAAAAATATGTGCCAGGGTCTCGTATTGAACCCGTGTTTTAGTGCTACTCACTGGACGTTTCACTTTGAAACTGTCGCGAAACATGCAGTAAGGTACATAATAACGGTGCTGCAGAAATGTATTTAGAGGCACGTATTTCCAATGAGCCTGGGTTGAAATTATGACATCATTTTCATTTTTGGATTAACTATCCATTTAAAAAGTCCTCTTGGCAAAGCGAAATGAGAAGGTAATTAATGATATTTCAGGATGGCTTCTGGAAGATATATGATCCAGTGGCTCAACTTGTCCCATTGGACACTACATATGTTTCAAAAAGCAACATATTGAAGTACATCCATTCGAAACATACAGCATTAAACCTTAACATTCAACGTACATTTGCGCTGTTCAAGTTTTAGTACAGACTAACCAGAAAACACATGCATAGCTCAAAAATGCATATTGTTCTCTAACACTTTAATGCAGGTGTTTGTGATACAAACACACAAGCTGCAATACTGTTCCTCCAGTGCATGGTTAACATTACCTTTCATATTTACCTCAGCCAAATTTTAAGGATTATAATCACAAGAGATTCAGGCCTGTTTTTAAAACAGGACTGCTGGAAGCACCTTTTAATGCACAAGTCGGGGGGGGGGGAAACGTTCTTGAGTGAATTTAATATCTTACAAAACAGGAGGAGTTTGATAGTTCAAGACGTTCAGTTGGTTTAGTGTCTCAAGACGTTTCTCTGTGACCTCAAGGTGAACTCAATTTATCAAAATACATGCCTCCCTTGAGGTACTGTCCTTAGCTATCCATTTTAGTCTCCCTGGGAAAGGCAGCTCAAATATGTCCTGAGTCTGTTAAAATTGATTTTCATTATAAAGGAAGAACCGCATTAATGAGATTAATGGTGTGCAAAGATGTCTATGTTAACTGTGATTTATTGCTCCGGTTACACAGCAAATCATGCCGAGAAATACCAATTAGATGCTCGAGCACTGATGAGAACGTCCCCACAGATGTCAGAAGGCTCAACGACGGTGGTGGTTCTTGGGTTTCCACTTACTGGAGTCCCGAGATCACAGAGAATTTCACTGAGATGAAAAAGAGTTAATTCGCACTGTTATCTACCATAATTTACACACACTTCATAATGTAACACTGTTAAGTGTTAATGTGTATGTTAACGATTACAGCAACATTTTATGAGAATGTCTAATTATGCCACTACTATACCTGGAAGTACCGATACTATGAGAACGACGTGCCCTAGGCTGCTATGCGGCAAGTTGCTTCATTATTGTGGTTTGTGAAAGAGCTGTAGATGGGTTCAGCTCCCAGGTACACTACATGAGTCAGAACACAGACCCACGCAAGGACAAGAAAACCTCACACCACTGCCACATAACATCTGCGGGAGTGTGGGTGGGCGGGTGTGCGTGTGTGTTCAGGGGTGTGTGTCATTGCTGTTTGCGTGAGTAGACATGCTATGTAGTGTTTTTCTCCATAAAAGATATAGACTGGTTTATTGTGAGAAATAATTGACAGATCTGAAAATCGCATGCAGCTGCACATGCTTTCTCTACACAACACTTTTTGATAGAAACCGTATATGCTAGACCCTAGTGACCCTACCCACTGCACAATGCATACTTAAAATTACTCTCTACAAGTTACACTATACTGTATGTTACATAATATACAGGATGCTACATGCTACAACCTATGATCTATACACTACTACACACTGTACAGTACCTTACATGCTACACAACATGCTACATCTTATACCACTTTCAACACATTACACACTGTGAATTGATTTTAACAAGTTTATAAACCATCCTGCGGGCTATGATTTTTATGAGTTTAACAGCAGAATTTCAATCAAAAAACTACATTATCCATGATTCTGCAAAGACATCTCCACCAATCAGAGAACTGTGACAATGAAGCACTGCAAATAATGTAAGTCTCCCTACGCTCTCGAATTACTTCAATATTTGTATATCTATGCTTATTTTTTAATAAACAAAATATATTGTTTCTACATATAATCAAAATCTTTAAATAAGTAGTTTTATATTTCTTCATTCTTTTAATTATGCAATTCATAATGCTTCATAAGATTGGAGTTCTTTCCCCATTAAAGTTGTTAAGTATATAGTCTTGTAACTTTCTTAGACTTTTTCTCTGATTTTCAAACACTTCCAGAACCAAGGCCACTGAAAAGTGATCCACACTGTAGCAATTTGCTACAAATTATACACTAGACCCATTATGTTCTATACTTGGCAAACTATACTCTTCAACATTACTCTAAACTCTTTAGGCTACACATTATGCTCACAATACTACACTTTACAGTAAACTTCACATCATCAAAAAATGTTTTTTTATCTCAATGATCTTCTGTACTATTAATAAAAAACACATCAATTAAATAATTAAATAAACTGAGATAATCAAAACGACAGTAGTTGTAGTCTAACAGGATTTCATTCAAAAAAGCTCAATAGTATTTTACACGCTGTATGTTTTTCCAGTACATGGCTTGCTATTCTTCAGAAACCAACTTGCTTTGGGGAATGATTCTGAAAGCTAGAAGCAAATATTTGTGAGATGAGATTACAGCTACAGTAAATCAAGCCTAAGCCTGACCCAACATTTCATCATCAAAGATGATGCAAACCCTGATTTCATGCAGGTGTGGATGTCGTATAAACGCCTGGAAGGCAAAGAGTAATGGTGCTTCTCATATGCACAATAACAGAGATGCAATATCGGACCCTTTTCTGGCTGAGTCTTTAGATTATGACTCTAGGTTTGCATGAGTGATTACAATGCTTGCCATGTTTTGATGTTGGCCTTCTCAAACTATTCCAGGAACTGGGGGAATTTGCAACATTGTGCAACATCATCTCTATATCCATTTATAGCAAAGCTCAAATGTGTATACAAACCCACATACACAAAAACAGATACACCCTTAGAGAATGAGAGAGAGCAAAAGATGCTGATTCGCAGCGACACATCGCGTGTAGCAGGCTTCGTCGTCATTGTGCTGAGTAATTTGACATTTAGCCCCCCCTCACATGCCTCATCCCGCATCCCCCCACAAAACACAGAGGAAAGATCATAACTCCAGCTTCAACACGCTGGCAATGTATAATATAATGTGTAATTTATGTCGTTAAAGTATAAAAGACATTCTAATAAAGGGATGAACATTTTTGGACTCAATACAATAACCTTTTCTTACTGTCGTCTTTCTTTCTGTGTAGTTAAGTCTCACGACGTGTACATCCAGAAAGTAAGAGAATCCATCTGCATTAATTTGAGCTAATTCATGTGTGTGAACAATGTGTTTGTGTGCATCCTGTCATTTTCAGTGGTGAACCAATGCATTCAGACATCAAAGTGCTCAGATAGCGGGAGATAATATACAAGCAACTTTCATATCAGTCTTGACAATATATATAACAGTTCGAAGTAAAAAAGGTAACTCAGATTCAGCCCAATACCTTACATAAAATTTTTAATGTAATAAATATTAATAATAAGTACAGAATAAAAAGTAATAAAATGAAATTAAACATTTCAGCACTTGACTAATATTTCCTTTTATAATAATTTATAATACAAATTGCAATTATAGATACCTGTAACATAACATAAAAACTGCTTTGCATTATTTGCTTTAAAATACTGCACCTGTATGTGCGTCATCCTCAATTCTGATTTTTAATATTTATTTCCTGTACAAATGTGCACAACTTCCCTCATGTGTGCATACGCACACACAGCCTTGCACATTCTGACCTTCTCTCCTACATGTGACAGAGCTCCTCGGGCCAGTGCATCCTCCTGAATCCACATTACCACTGTCCTCAGCCTGTCATACTGTCCGCAGGCCATTCTTTATTTAGAGTTACATCACAACACCACAATCAAACACACATTCAACTTACATGCATGCTTTATTTAACTCCAAACACACGCTGGTAATGTGATGTAGAATGCTTTAAGGAAAGGATAAGACTATTCCCACACAAAACAGAATGGAACAATAATGCAAGTATAAAAATATTAAAAAGACAGGGGTAGGTAAGATTTTTTTCTTTCTTTTTTTAATACTTCAATTCAGCAAGGATGCATTAAATTGATCAAAAGTAATAGTAAAGACATCTATGCAAAAGATTTCAATTACAAATAAACGCTGTACTTTTTGCTGTATTTTCTATTCACCAAAGAATCCTGAAAAAAAAAAAAAAAGTTTCCACAAAAATATTACGCCGCATAACTGTTCTCAGCCTTGGTAATAATAAAAAAGTTACTTGAGCACCAAATTGCAAAATTGTAATAATATTTCACAATACTACTGTTTTTACTGTATTTTTGATCAAATAAATGCAGCCTTGGTTAGCATAAGATAATTCTTTCAAAAAAAAAAAATTGTACCAACCTCAAAACACATAATTATATATACCGTACATAATTATCATATGTTTTAAACCATAAATCATCCCATATGTGAGAGGAGATGATAAGTGGAATTTATGATTCTAGCCTGGTAGATATGAAAAAGTGGAAAATCTAGGGATGAGAATATCATACAGACTTTGGGAGAGATTAGTCTGAGTAACAGCATAGCCACATGCTAACACTCATTAAAACACCTTAGCAACCACATGGCAACATCCTTTTCAACCAGAATTTCCACACCTTTAACAAACTCCAGCCTGCCTGGATTAAAGAAACAACATCCCCTCTGGGAATCATGCTTGCATGAAGCATTTCTCTTTTTTCCTATCCTCTGCCTCAGCATTTCCCAGAAATCTCTCCTCAAAGGGAGCGGAGTCACAGGAAAAACCTGGTTAGTCACAGTGAAGAGGACAACAAATATCTGTTTGAGCGTGTCTAAAAGATCCAGGTTGAGCCACCAGGGAATGTCTCCTGAGAAAGCCTCTGTTTATTCTGAGTGATGCGCTTTTACTTTGAGTTTCTAGTTTGTCTGATGGTTGCTCAGAGAGTTGGCGAGAAAGAGCACGGGTAAGGTAAAACATGGAAACAAAAAAGCGTCTTAAGGGTTCTCTGTACTTGTGGCAGGAGGGAGGCTGGACCAAAGCGTATGGCTTTGAAGCAAAGTGGAAGTAGATATGTGGGTCTCCATGGAGATGTTCTCATCTTCTACCCAGTATAGGGAAAAAATAATAACAATAAATAAATAAATAAAAACAAGAATAAAATGCACCCACCAATAGCACAGGCCGCAATTTTTCATCTTGCAAATTAATAATTGTTGATAATTTTTTTTTTTTAAATTGTACAATTTTGTCTGAATAAACACTTTACGCATTACAAAATTCAAATGTACAGCAAGCAAATGTTGATATTTGCTTGAGATTACATTTTACAGTGTTATTAGATTATTAGTGTTTTAAAGACTAACCTGAAGTTAATGTTAGATGATGGCAAGAGTAAGATACAAGTAAAAATAGAAGTGAACATGCACAATTAAATATTGACTGATAAACTAGCTCTAGTAGGGTCTGTATGATATATTTTTAAAGAGGTTAATATTTTTATTCAGCAAGTATTTAATTGATCAAAAGTAACAGTAAACACATTGATAATGCTAAAAAATGTTGATATTTTTAAATAAATGCTATTCTTTCAAAAATTCTATAAATCAAAAGAATGATCAGTTTCCACAAAAATATTAAGCAGCACAACTGTTTTCAACATTGATAATAATAAAAATGTTTTTTGTTTCCATTTGTTTTTGTTTTTTTGAGTATCATATTAGCATATTAGAAAGAGGACCATGTGACACTCAAGACTGGAGTAATGATTGTAGAAAATCCAGCTTTGCCATCACAAGAATAAATTATATTTTACAATATATTAAAATAGAAAATGGCTTTTATAGTATTTCTGAGCAAATAAATGCACACCTGTTGAGCGTAAGAGACTTTTTTCAAAACCATGAAAAATTCTAACCGACTCCAAACTATTGAATAGTAGTGTAAATTAAAAAGAAAAAGTCTAATAATGGTCAATAAACAATATGCTATATAGTGCATTCATAGTGTGTATGTCAGGAGCAAGGATTAAATGGAGAAACAGACAGGCAAACACAGGAACAGAGAGAAAGAGTGAGTGACAGTGCAAAAGAGAGACAAGCTGTGTTTATAACTGCAATATTGGCGTTTCGGTAAAGCGCACGGTGAGCACATTTTCAGTGCTTTCTCTACTCCGATTGTGCAAATGCAGCTCAAATAGCCAGAGAAAGAGATCTGAAACTGAGCCTTTGAGGCGAGGGAGGTGTAAACTGTAAACAAAGGCCATTTAAGAGCACACAACGCACTGTACAAAAAGCATTGTCCAAATCAGGAATTCCTATGAGAACACTGACCGCTTCCATGTGTCTTCAGTGGACACTGTAGAATAAATGCAGAGGTTTGACAAGTAAGCAGTTCTGCTTCATTAGAGGAACACGAATATGACTGACACAAGAGGAAAAACAACTCTCTCCCACGACAAAATGTTCACTATTGAGGAGGATAAAAGCTTTTATTATTTGTGCAGAACCAAAAAGGGGAACTTAGTTCGCTTTGCAGCTTTCCATGAACAGCTGTAGAAAGTTCAAGTGGTAGAAAGTGGTTAAATGACCAAGCTGTGTGCTGCATGCTGAATGTTCATCTTTCATAATGTGCCGTGTTTGTTTTCTATATGTGTGTGCGTGTGTGTGTGTGTACAAGGTAGCCATGGGCGTCCCACTGATTAATCGCTGTTTCTTGTTCTTTCTGGACATCTCTATTCATTTCTGGTGTCACTTCTCTGTCTCGTGGCTGTTATGTGACTGTATTCTTTGCCATTGTCTTTGCATCCTCATTTTGGGCACATTTAGACTTGTGCAATGAGACTTTTGTAATCAAACCCACAGTGATAATGTGAAAACTGTAGTTTTTTTGTCTGTACAATTTAAGTCAGTGAGGTAATTTTTTTTTTTTTTTTTCAGTGAATGGCCAAAAACAGTCAACGTCATTCTTAGAAATAAAGATAAATATAGTCATTTTTGAATGACACGAGGGTAAGTAAATAATGACAGAATGTTTATTTATAATTTAGTTATTTTAGTACTTCAAATTAAACTAAACTAAAATGAGAAATTATGCCTTGGCAACTAGCTGAAATAAAATAAGTTTTTAAATAAGAAATTTTATTTCTGTTATTGTTTATTTTAATTTTTTATGTTTTAATTTTAGTTAATATTCCTTGGGTGAACTATGTCTTTAAAGTATTTTAGATTATTCATAGAATTTTCATGCCACTAAACAATAGAAATGTAGAAAGAAAATGTTTCGGCTGAGCACCAAAAAATAAGAACCATATTGTGGTCCTCCTGACATCAGCATGGCAACAACAACGAGGAAACAAAGAGAAAATAGACAGGTGAAAAAAGGTGAGAGCAGGCATTTTAATCATCTGGCCGAGCCTCCATGTGTAGTCACATTTCAGCTGAGCAGTCCTACACACTCTCTCTGCCGTAAGCTTAATGTCAGCACTGCTCTCAAAGGTCAGGTCACATGACTCATCTGCTAGCCAAATGTCCAACTGCGTACATAGAAATACAAAAACAGGAGCACACTTCAGTTAGAGGAAGTCAACACAATATAATATGATAAAAGAAAATGGCAAATGCAAACACTTTAATTAATAGTGAATTAGAATTTATAAGTTAGCTGTAATTGTTCAGATCAATAATTTATAATATATTGAATCAATGATTTGTCAAAAAATCAATTCCAGTGGGTAAACTTTTTAGGTAAAGTTAATTGCTGATATTGGCTCAAAGGTCATAATATATTATCATGGCTTCAAGTCAGTCACTGTTAACGCTTGAGCAACATTAAATACCGTGTGACAGACAACAGGAGTTGATGGATGAAGAGATAATTAACAGCTCATTAGCTTCAGTAATCAAGCCAATGACGGGTTGTCTGATTGTTATGATGCATTTGTGAATATTCAGGAAGTGCCGAGGAGGATTTGTGCACAGGCAGAACTCCTGAAGATTCACGGGAGAGCATATGAAAAATGAAATGACTTTAAATGTACACTGAGGATTAAAGAATGCTGAGAGAGGGAGATTCTGCCTGCAAAGCCCAATAAAAGGAGAGAAAGAGAGAGCATGCATTGTGAGGAATAAAATGATTATAATGATTATAATAACTATTAAATATTATGATAATTAAAACATTTATGAAACGGTTATTATTTATTTGATGACAAAGTAAAAACAAAGAATTTAAAAATTCTATTTAAACATATTATACGATACATATTTCTTGTTACAGCAAAGCTGAGAAATCATTTTAATATGCTGATTTGGCACAAGAAACGTTTCTTCTTATTATTATTAATGTTGAAAACAGTTGTGCTTTTAATATTTTTGTGGAAACCATGATCAGGATTCTTTGATGAACAAAGTTCAAAACAAAGTTCAATAGAAAGTTCAAATAAAAATTTTTAATAAATGCTGAAAATATAAATATTACACAATAAATGTCTTTAGTATTGCTTTTAATTTATTTCATGCAAACTTGGTGAATATAGTATTGATATTAAGGGCAAAACAAGTTCTTTTTGTTAACGGCATCATAATAGGTCTCCAGTCTAATATCACTTTGTCAAAAATACTCTAAACTCTTGATGTCCAAGTTTCTTGTTTGAGATTGATTCTCAGTCTGTGATGATGATTTAGGGCATTCATTCATAACAACACTTGTGTATGTGTAGTAAAAAACAGGTTTGAATATCAGGAGATGAGCAAGACTTATTCTCTAGTGTAATGTGAAGACTTCTACAGCTGTATTAAAGGAAGAATAGTTTTTGAACAACAGAGTAAAGGAAACCCTCAACCTGTGCCAAGGCGCCAGGCTGGTGTTGGAGACGGGTGGGGGAGCGGGCATCTGGACACGAGCGAGAGCTTAAGAGCACAGCTCGCTCTTTAACGGCAAGATCAAGGAGATGCTTGGCAAGAAACACAGCCTCCTAAAACACCAGGACCCCACTTGGAAACATTCACCCAAATCCGCCCACAGAAAAAAACACAAACAAAAGCAGGCAGGCCATGCTGTGTTACGGACACAAAGCTGCTCCCTTTACACCTCATAACAGCAGAGCTGGGCCGTTACACACTGAGCTCACTTCAGATACAATGGCTCCCCATGGAAAATGACCTCCTGCTCTGTTTTATTTCTGGACAGATGTCAAATCATAAGTTTTGCTCTATCTCACCATCCATAAGACTTGACATTCCTCTCTATTCACTGCAGATTAAGTGTTTCCCTCAAGCCTAAAACACTCCCCTTTTCTACTTTAACCACATATAAAATATAAAAGTCATGCCAATGCAAATAAAATAACAGTATTTATGACATACAGTGGCCCCAAAGTATTTGGACGCTGAAGCCTCATTTAAAAATATATGCATCATTTCACTGCATTAGAAACCAACATTTCAAACTACGTGGCTTCTGCAAACAAATAGCAATCAAATAATTTCAACAATGAACTTTTTGAGCCATTTTTGCATTACTTTTCCAATTTTTGTTTTATTTTGAATCTACTATAACATTAAAAAGTCAGCAAGATTTTTTTCTAAAGAAATTATTATTTTATTATTAACTTTTATAAGATTTTAAGATTTTAAGAAAGTATTATATTGATCAAAAGTGTGAAATGACTTCATTGCAATTTAAAGAATTTTAAATTGTAAAAATATTTCACAGCATTACTGTATTAACATACCATATTATTTTTACTGTATTTTTGATTATCAATAAATGTAGGCTTGGTCAGCATAAGGACCTTCTTTCAAATACAGTAAAATAATCGTACCAACCCCAAACCTTTAAATGGTTGTCTATATATTATTCTATTTTTTCAATTGAAATCAAACGTGTTTTTAGTTTTACACTTAATTTTCTAATTTTGTTATTACGGCCTATGCTATATGTATACTTTTTAATGAATGAATGAATGAATGAATGCCTGTGGATTTGATATTTTGTTATATAATACAAAGGAATTTGTACGTTATTAAATGTAGCAACGTTGTCCAAATATTTTTGGTGCCACTATAAATATATAGCCCATGTATGAAGTTCCTGAGCAACAAGCAAACTGAGCGGTGAAGTGGAATCAGATACTAACAGTGTGCTGTAGTTGATCCCGTCTACAGTAAATGCATTGCAGGGGGGAAAGAGGAGAGCTTTGAAAGAAGAGGGAGACGGTCAATCAATAGACCCACACAGTATCGATGACCCCTTTGTTCATCCTCGCCTCTCCCTCAGACCTGTTCTAATTGGCCTCTTCACATTGTCCAAGAGTGTGGAGCACAATGTAGCCTAGTGCATCGAATTACACAGAAGATCTACACCAACCGTGCAAATAAACAATGAGGAAAAATAATGAGGAACAGATTGGAAACGTCAAATTGTTTATACTAATTCTGTCAGAAATTAAAAGTGGGTATGAATGTGTTTACCATGGGATCTTGTACAGACATTAACCAAATTTCACATCAAACTCAGCCATAGCAGCTGATAGAGTTGTGTTCAGTTGACTTTTCTTAGAGGTGATGTGTCTGACCTTGGCCAGAAACCCACTGTTAACCTTTGAACTGGTCACAGCTCACGGGTCTCTATGGTTTGAAATACTCATTATGTTCTCTAGCCAGTGAGTCCCAAGAGAAACAATAGCAAAGTCTGTGTCAGCGAGATTACTCACTCAAACACAACAAAAGAGTTAGTGTCTGACTTACTGATGGTCCTGATACAGGACTAATACCTCTGTGGACTCACAAAATAGAGGAGAACAAATAAAAGACATGAGAATGTTTTATTTTATAAAACATAATTTGATTTTAAGGTTCACAGAACCTAGTTCACAATACAATACACATTCCAATATGGAAATTCTACCCTTAAAAACTGATTTTCAGAAGTGAAACTTCTTGCTGACTCCTTGCTTAATCATATTGAGGTGTTGCTTCCATTGTGACATTAGTCATCTGGCATGCTAAGTTCCTTAGAAAAACAATAATTTTCCTGTTTCATCCGTGGTATTGAACCAAAAGAGCTGGTAGACTGTGTGAGGTTTTTTTATTTTGTGTGTGGTGCTAAACCTCTTACCAGGTGGTGTGCAGTTCTTTTCAGCATTGGGCCCAACCTGCCCTTCATCAGTGTAGTTGCTGTCAATGTCAAAGTCCTGCAGCAGCCTGCGGCTTTCCCACCTCTCACTATCTTCAGCTGAGAGACTGGAGATGCCATAACCTGTAAAACACATAGAAAAATCATCGTCATTAATCACGGCTAGATTTACCTGTTTCGCTTGCAAATGACATGACAAATTGTCATATTTGAAACAAACCCTCAAATATTACAACCCCCTTACAAGGGACCCATTTATAAAACATAAATAAATTACACAAATTATTACAAATATATGACAAATATGTGTAAAGTATTAAAAGTCAAAAAAATAATTACTTTCTATTTAGTTGGCACTTTTTTGCATCTTATCTGTCAATGTAATTTACATTACCGTTCGGGGTTGGTAAGATTTGGTTTGATGTTTTTGAATGAAGACTCTTATTCTCATGCATTTATTAGATTTAAAAAATACAGTAATACAGTATTGTGAAATATCACTACATTTAAAATAGCTGGTTTCTATTTCAATATATTTTCAAATGTAATTTATTACAATAATGGCAAAGCATCCATTGAATTTTCAGCATCCATTGCTTCAATCTTCAGTGTTACATGATCCTTTACAAACAAATACTAACATGCTGATTTGCTGCTCAAGAAACATTTCTTATAAAAATTAATGTTGCTTACATATTTATTTATTTATGAAACCATTATATTTCTTTGTTGAATAGAAAAAATAGAAAGAGAACCTTTGTAGTTATGTAATAATCTTTACTGTCACTTTTGGTCAAGTCAATGCGTTTATTAAGTCTAAACATATTGCAATTGCTGAGCGATATACAAGCTGACTGTGTAACCAAGCATTTTTCTGGGGCTCACTTAATGCAAATAACTACTATGTAAAATAGAATGCATATCAGTTTGTATACTGAATGTAATTTGGACAGCACAAATACATATTCACATGGAAAAGACAGAGACAGTATTTCAGTTGGTCACCCCTCTTCCATTCTTATTCTGTGAGTGTGACAGTCATTTACATTTATTAAGTAGTCACTTGTATCCACAGACTTCCAAGAGACTCGTAACCAGAGATGGCTAATGAAACATCTGGCTTTCTGAGCATATAAAAATGACTGATAGCCACTGGAAATGCATGGGCCTTGAATGTCAAAGTAATTTTTGACAATCTATTATTATCCAGCGTTATTATGCAAACTAAAATCCTGAACACAGCTGAGTCTCACACTCACGGCTCTAAGTTGGGCTCATCGCAGTGTTGTTTTGGGCAGGTTTGACCGGTCCAGCCCAGTATTACTGTGTGATATCTCCTATTCACACTGCATTCACAGGGACACAGTGAGGCAGAATGTGTTACATACTGTTAAACTCTCACAGGCTCAACTTCTCATTTGTGTTACTGTGAGCAGCAGAGCCCCGGAAGTCAGCTGGCGAATATTCATGAGGGCCGTCTGTGGTGCGGAGTGAAGCCGAGGCGTAATAAAAGTGACATCACGCGGCGAACGCTCCTGCGGCAGTGCCTCAGCCCGGGCTTGTCTTGTCTGGGAGGGGGTGATTATTCTGGCAGCGCTGTCATCTGGGTCGCTCTGTCCTCAAGTGTCTCTGCCCTTACTCCACTCCGCTCTACCGTCTTCCTGCGCAACTCCTTTCACTTACCGCTCCAGTCGCTATAAATAAAACCTCTATATTTATCAAAAAACAGCACTCATGAGGCTTCGGGGCTGTGGGGTGCATTATGACGTGACGCATTTTGACATTGTGATGTGACGCGAACTGTGATACAGAACTGGGATACGGTTGTAAGGAGAGTGTCAGAACACCCTGTTCTTCTTCAGCACTGATAGGAAACTTGAGTTTGTCTTTATCAACAAAAAGACAAAAAAGGAAAAACCGATCCAGACACTGACATTCCTGGTGGAAACTGTTTAATAATTCATCACCCCTGAGATGTCAAAAGAATCATGTAGTGGAGTGAAGACGGTTGTGACACTTTTGGAAAATGTGACACCTTAGCGTCTTCCTCATAGTAAAGAGACAGCAGTGATCTGTCCAGGACATGAGAGACTAAGCAAGTGAAGCTCAAAACTGAGCCACACAGATGCTTCATCGGTATATGATCCCTCCATCTTTCAGAGGGAATTCATCGTGCCGCTTATTTGAACACGCTGTCTCTGTTGTTTTAGCGCCCGGTTCACTAAAGGAATTATGTAAATTAGGTAGCGGCACAAATGTGCTCACAAAATCTATGCTAAATGCAATTTTGTACGCTGCAGTTCTTGATTTTGCAGGCCAGTTCTGAGTGTTGGGTTGTGGAGGATGCAGCAGACTATGGCCAAAGTCCCTTTGAGGCTAGTCAGTAAAAGTCCCTTTCGAGGAAAGTCATTTCACTCGGCGGCCATATTTGCAATGCCTCTGGGCAGCTATCTCAAAAACTTTCCAAATGCACGTTTAAATCATGTATTTCAAATCAGCTACAATACTGGCATGAACTATCCCTTAAATTTTACTTCTTATGCTCAAATAGCATTTAAAAATGCATATTTCAAGTTGGTCCAACAAATGCGCATGTGCAGTCCCAAGCGTGTGTCTCAGGACACTGACTGTTTCTATGGGAACTGGAGTTTCTAACAACAGCTGCAGTGACGCAATGACTTTACCAGTTGGCGACTGCCTCTTTTTTTAGGAGGCGGGACTTATTCTGATACGTTGAACACTTTTTCCTATTTCTAGTAATATGAGTAAATCTTGGTAAATACGTGGTCTTTAACTGGGAAGTCAAACTGAATGGAGAAAAACAGATTGTTTCAGTATTTTAACTCAGCAATAAAATGGTACCATAAATGAATCTAAATGCTGAAAATGTATAATTCTGAATGGTAAATGTGTGCTTATACATCTTCATTTGATTCTAATAATACCTACTGACATGATCAATTGAAAATTATCACCTCTTTTAAATAAAATTCAATGTTAATTTCAAAAAGCAAAATAGCGTTGAGTTTGTGAATAAGGTTCAGAAAAGAATGTCAATGGTTAAATGTTAAATATGTTAAAATGGACTATGGTTGGTTAGTAAATAGGCTAAGGCACGTGCTGTTATTGCACAGCAAAGTACCCCAACTGTTTAGTGAATTCGAAGTCTTTATTTCTCAATTAAAATGCAACTAATTGGCAATTGGTAATTAACCATGTAGGTTCTATCCTCAAACGCATGATAAAGAGGAAAGTAGCAGCTCCATTAGAGTGAGCAAAGCTCTGGCTCATTGTGCCAGCTTCACTGGAAATATTGTGTTTCTCTCTGACATGCTGCACAGAAATGGCATTACCTGTGCAGCGAGCCAGAATGCACACTGCACACACACACACACACACACACACGGGGAGGCAGGAAGTTACTATGGAGATGTGACGTAACCACAGAGACCAGAGGAGAATAGTGACGACATCATGCTCAGATGAACACGGCTAATCGAAACACATCAGTACACGTGCAGAGAATAAAAAAATAAAATACGCATGAGATAAAGAATATACTGATGATATAGGCACAAACTCTATCTCAAAAAAAGAACATTGCTTTTACATTTTACATCAAGTGTCGTTGCATGTGAATAACTATAATTCTCCTTAAACATTTATATTAACACAAGAGGGTCTGAGATATTCTGCAGAAGTATTTTAGGCATTTCTATGTAATGAATGTGAAAGTCACAGCATGCAGCTCCACCAGAGAGCCCAAGGCACCTCTGCGAGAGACCCCATTAAAGAGACAGTCCCTCACAGAGATTGAAAATGCACATGTGGTGACTTGTGGATTATTATCCTAGTGGTATAAAAATACATTATGTAACAATCAAGCTTTACACACCTTTTGACCAGTTAACTTTCATGACTTTTGAGTTTGAGACTATTATATAAGAATTTATATATAGATAAAAAACAGATCAAAAATTATAGTAAAGATATTTATAATGTTACACAATATATTTCACAATACATAATAAATGTTGTTATTTTGAACTTTCTATGCATCAAATAACTGTGCAGAAAGTATCACAATTTCCACAAAAATATTAAGCAGTTTAAAATCTATTAAACAGAATGGACATATATATATATATATTATATATTATATATTTATACATATACAAAATATATGGCAGAGTATCATGGCTTCCACAAAAATATTAAGCAGCAAAACAGTTTTCAACAGTGATAATAATAAATAATTATATTTGAAAATATTGAAATAGGAATGTTTATATATATATATATATATATATATAGAGAGAGAGAGAGAGAGAGAGAGAGAGTATAGAAAGTTATATAGTTATATATATATATATATATATAGATTGTATGCACGATATATATATCTCCCTCTCTCTCTTCCTCCATATATATTTAGGTTGCTTGCACTAGCCCAAAGCACGTCTGCACCATCACCTTTAATACGAAATGTACAAGAAAAAACCAATGACCATTTCCAAAAACTACATATTACATAACCAGGTTCTTCATCCCCTCTTTGTTATATCTACAAAGACAACATGGTGCATGTCATAAAGCAAAAAGCCTCTAGCATGATGTTAAATGCCCAGACCCTAGAGATAAACATGCCTTAAATACTCAGTGTTTTACAACAAAACAGCATAAAACTTTGCTGAAAGACAAGGACACATTATGGCAATGGACCTCTCTCTACAAAGAAAGAGCCGTAGGTGCTTGTCCTGATGTTCAAGTAATTTCACAGAGAGCAAACATGACTAAGACAGATTATGCAACTTTACTCTTTTTACTGCAGTGCTATTTCAGGGGATGCTGTTTGCAGATGCAAAATTATCTTGAATGAGGTCAAATTACAAAATAAACTATAAATTAATGGAAAAGTAGGGCGACTTTTTTTATCACTGGATGCACTTGTCACCCAACAATAATGCTCATTAAAGATTTACTCAAACATGATACTGTAATGGGCAGCATCCTTAATGGAAAGGGTCTTATTTACTTCTCAGTAGTATTTTAGTCACTTCTTAGTAATGAATAATAAGGCCTCTAGGTGCATATGCCCCAAAGAGAGCCACATAGAGTACTGATCATCATTCCCAAGAGTCCTCCATTAGTTATTTGCCACATATCATAAGCTATTTACCTGCAATACCACACTAATTTAGGAGCAGTTAATTGAAGTTTCACACTCAAGTGTATACTGGTCACCTTAAAGGTTAAGTGTTTATTATTTGTGCAACTAGTTGCACAAAACAGAATTGCAATTTTTTATACTATTTTTAAATACTATTTTTTTTAAAAACATGTTATCCCATCTCAAACTCAAACCATTGGTTGAACCAATGATGTTATCCGAAAAAAACAAAAAAAAAACAGAATGCAGTTCCTTTTGGTGCCACTAGTGGTAGAAAATCACATAAGTATATAAGACAAAAGTATTTAGCTTCATGAAATAAAATGAATTTTAAAAGGGGGTATTTATACAACTAAGTTTTATTTCACTTTTGCTGGTAATGCTCCATAGAAAGCCTGTCATTAACAGTGCTATGTCTATGAAGAAAGCTTGCAGATGCTTGTGCTATATACTTTAAACACTGTCAAAGAGAAAATAGATTGCTCTATCTAGCCACATCTGCCGCACATCACCTGAGGACCTGTCCCACAGAAGACTGTCCCAGATAGCAGCTGCGAAGAGGAACTACCCGGGAAATTCTATCCTATAGATTCAGAGTGTCCTTACACATTCAACCCCATACTGTCAAAATGGATAAATATAACACTGCATACTTCCACTCTGCCAAAACCGTAATTACCTAGTTTATCTTCATTAGGCGAAAACTTGAATATGGGACAGTACTAGTCAAACAAATTTGGGGAGAGAGGAGAGGTACAAAGAAATCAGAAGAGAAAAGCAAGGCAGAATTTAAGGTGTTGTGGAAACACTGTATTACATTAGTGACGTAACATAAGGCAAACATCTGCTTGGATGGGGAACAGGGACCCTGAGGTACCACTAGGGAGTCAGCATAAAATGTCAGGAAAAAAAGTGTAAAATAAATAAATAAATACTCATAATTATTTATTATTAAATATATAATTATTCATAAATTAAATATTATATATACATAAAATATAAGAAAAAATCCAAATGTTTAATAACCATTTCTATATATTTTCATTTATAATAACAATGTATTGTCTTTATGATATCACAGTATTTCTTTTAAAAGACATTTATTTATTTTTAGGGAGGCGATAATTCTCAAGGAGATCATATTTGTGGCTCCATGGTATTAAAAAAAAGTTTAAACCCCATTGAAAAGAGAATCAGTACCTATAAAGAAACTACAAATAAACTCCGTATGGGAATTCTTGAATGTTTAAAGTATTGCATCTCAGGAAAAGCATGGGAACGGACCTGTCTGAGAATTGTACAGTATAGTTAATGATCAGACTATCGGGTGAATGATTAAACAAACCATCAGGATTGAATCTATGGTGGTTATATATAAAGTCAGTGATTGGGTATCAGTAATGGGTCGTTTATGGATGTGACAGGCCATTAATAGTCTCATTAGTGACTGCTGGCGGTGCGGCTCCTGCTGTGCATGTCTGCTGTCAGCCAGAAGAGCTGGACAAGAGCCTCATCTCCACCAATCAATCTTCAAAGGACTAGAGGGGCAGTCAGGAAGCTTGTTCTGAGACTCTGGGTAAACCAGTGAGAGAGATGAGGGGCTTTCGCACCGCGTAGTTCTAGGAACTTAGTTCTAGGAACTAGCCAGCAGGGTAGTTCCTAGAGAAACAATTTCTCCCTCGGGCCGTTTTCTTGGTTGCATTCGCACCCGCAGCAGGAACTCTGAAGCAGCCGACAGCGATGTCTGTTTGCGTGGCATTAACAAACGTAGACAACCGGTGAATGGAGGACGCCGTGATCAGAGCTGTTTTTGTTGTGTGTCGTGAGTTTCGTGATAATGGAGATGGAATGTAAACGCACAATTTACGCGATTGCAAGAGCAAAAAGTTGGGCTAGGAAACTAAATTATTTATGACAACTTGCAGTGTTACATATCAGCTGAGCTGAGCAAAGAACACAACACTGCAGACAACAGGTAAATGCCGTTATCGCTGTTTTCCATGTCCGTGGAGTAAATATGTTTACATGGCTTTGTAAAAATGCCGGGTAGCCGGTGTTTCGCGTGCGTTTGGCCAATCAGCGTACACTTACGTCACTGATAGTTCCTATAGAACTGTTTTAGACCCTACTCTGAAGTAGAAGCTAATTTAGTTCCTCCAAACGGAGTTCCTAGAACTAAAACCGTTCCTAGTTCCTGCGGTGTGAACAGGCCAAAAAGTGGGTAGTTCCACAATTAGTTCAGGAACTATGAAAAGGTTCCCTTGGTGCGAAAGGCCCTATGGTTTCTGGGGCATCACTAAGTGTAGCATCACTACTAAATCATACTAAATGCATACTAAATCACAAAAATGGACATAGAAAATGTCTTCAGTAGCGAAAGCTTTCAAAGGTTGACTAGTCAAGTTGAGCAATGAGGTCTACTAATTTAGCCACATTTTTAATATTTTAAATTTGATTTTTTTAGTACCCCTCATTAAGATGTCTATAGAGCCAGGTAAAACCCAAACCAGCATAATTATACAGTTTTGAACAATTAAACAGTATAAACTGAAAATAGTTTTACACATCAATGCACATTGTATTATTTAAATGTCATTTTTAGCAAATACAATAATCACTTAATGGTTAACAAATAGTGTTAATAAACTGCCACAGTTAGGTTGTCAATCATACTCCATAGGACAAATTGCACAATACCATCATATTTATTCTATTTATTTTAACCATGTCATTTTATCTTCAATCCCTACATTTCAATATATTTCAAGTATTTACTAGCTTCATACACTCTTCAGGCCTATTCTTGCACGCCATTTTTTCATCTTAGAGATTTACTGAAGGTTGTCGGGGTTAGTCAGATGACACATTCTTCTATTTTAACAAGATGTCCAGTCCCTGATGATGAAAAGCAGTCCTACTGATGCTAGCACCATATTTCAATGTATTTTGAGGCAAAAGGAGTGTTGCATTTGTACCACACAAAACAGCATCGAATTTTGGCTTCCAAAATTTGTCTTGGTGGCACTGCACCGCAAAATCTCTTCCTACATCACAGCTGTGTCTGATTCTTCTGTGTTTTATCCTACATTGCTCTTTTGGGGTAAATCCTACACTGGCATGTTTTGGCCACCCTCCCATACGGACACCTTGGGACAATCACAAAAATCATCAACTCCACCAAAATATCTTTTGTCAGTACTCTCTTCTTCAGCAGGTTACATTACAAACCAGCATACCACCTTCAAATATGTTTCAACTGCAGCTTTATGTAATCAGACAGAATATCAAACAAAGGCTTATATAAATTCAAAGCAGTCAAAAGATTAAAGGCTTAGAACTCATTATTCTTTCATAGTGGATTTTAATATCTTAAGCATATTTGTCTTTTTTACAGAGCAGAAATGCTTATTTGAATCAAAAGTAATCCTGTGTGAAAAGTAATGAGCTACCTTCTCATATCCTTGCTCGTAATTTGCACTACACCGCATGGTAGTCAGCTCACGTTTGATCTAAATCAGACAATTAAAAAGCTAATCAGTTCTTCTTCCCCTCTTAGCACAGGTGAAAGGCTATCTGAATGTGCTAGCACTCACAGCGTGCGCTGGGGTTCCATGCTAATTGCTGACAGCGGAGCGGTTTAGCTATTTGAAATGTGCTATATCATCACTCACAACACTTAGAACTCAGATTACAGCAACACTTTGTTGATATCAATGACAAATCATTGTTCAACTATCATAATGACAAATATTTGATAGTCATCAAATCTTTAAAACAAGAGAAAATATTATACAAAATTGTGTAAGACAATAAGACTCGTTTTCAGAGAATATATGATGAATGGTGAATTAAGTTTATTTTATCTTTACTGCATTGATCAAATGTTGTAAAAACCAATTTGATTTAAGATATATCATCTTCAAACTCACGTACAAGCTCTTATAAATTGTATATTTTATTATATTATAAACAATAATAAAAATAAGAAATATTTCTTGAGCACCAAATCAGCACATCAGAATGATTTCTGAAGGATCATGTGACATTAAAGACTGGATGTAATGGCTGCTGAAAATTCAGCTTTGCATCATAGGAATAAATTACATTTTAAATATATTCGAATAGAAAATAGCTTTTTCAATTTGTAATACCATTTCACAATATTACTGTTTTTACTGTATTTTTGATCATATAACTGCAGTCTTGGTGAGCATAAAAGACTTCATTGAACTTCATTATGTGTGTGTGTGTGTGTGTGTGTGTGTGTGTGTGTACTGTATATAGGAGCAACTTCATATTATATCCACATATCATCTTCATCCATGTATTTTTGTTTGTTTGTTTGTTTTTTAGATGAACGCTTATTAAATGAACCCAAAATGAAAAACGTCAATTGAAATGCAGGCTACTAACAGTTAAAACATCATCTAAGAAGAACTAGGGATAGTTACTTCAACAAACGTGTCCCTAGAAGACAAAACAAGTCATAAGGGTCTTTTTTATTTGATTTTATTTGATTTTTTGTTTGTAATTGAGGATCGGACAATATTTGGTTGAGATACAACTATTTTAAAATCTGGAATCTGCGGGTGCAAAAAAAATCTAAATATTGAGAAAATCAACTTTAAAGTTGTCTAATTTAAGTTCTTAGCAATGCATATTACTAATAAAAAAAGAAGTTTTGATATATTTACGGTAGGAAATTTACAAAACATATTCATGGAACATGATCTTTACATAATATCCTAATGATTTTTGGCATTAAAGAAAAATCAATAATTTTGACCCATACTATGTATTGTTGGCTATTGGTACAAATATACCTAAGACTGGTTTTGTGCTCCAGGGTCACAAATGTTCAAATGGTTCTCACTTGCAATAAATACAGATAAAGACAGTAAACATGGGAACAACAACTCGGTCTGTCTCTGTCTGGCCTAACTTTGTTCCAAACAGATGGAACCTCATCTCACAACCCACGGCACCGAATAGCTGCTGCACACAGGCCATCAGACTCAAGGTTACCACCCTCATGGTTAATATCTCCCACTCTGAAAAACATCAGCATACTAGTTTCTGTAAAGTGAACTTGAGAACATATTGTTTTCAGTGCGTAACATTTCTGGCAGGTCATCCCGGTTTTCAGAGTGCCCGTATAACACGCTTGTCCTTGCTACATTACAATGTGTGGCTGGTTTTCATCTCCATACGTCTAAAATATTTCAAACATCTGTGTGCAATCCATCCTCTCGCTCACTGGCTGGCCAGAGTCTCTCTAGGAGATGTTCAGTGGTCTTGCTGAGTTCTGCTGAACTGTGCGTTGCATTTGATTTACTCGGTCAGAGCGGTTTTGGCTTTAGCAAACTCCATAAGCAGATGCAATGCAGGGCCTGAGCCGCTCTTACCGCAGCACAAACATAAAGAAGGTGGAGTGTAGGGGCATCATAAATCACACCTCTAATGAGGACATTTAGAGCATGCTATATATATAGAGAGAGAAAAGGTATGTAGGGCGCCCCCTCCTCCCTGAATTAATGACCTGCGCTACACGTGAGGGCAGCTGCAGGAGAGGCATGTGGAGGAGATAGAAAACCCCTTGCTGTTTCTCTCTCTCCATCGCCTTTTCACCTCGTCATGCGCTCCAGGGCGGCAGCTGCCTCCGTCCTGACTAAATTGTCTTGTGTATTCCAAAATAGACTGCTAGCCTAAAATAAAACCACTGTATTAATTAGGGACGTTCTATTGGGGGATTCAATACCTTTTGTTAATTACTGAGAATTTTTCTCTCTGGTCATTCAAGATATGGACAAACTCTCCAAATGAAATCAAAATCGACTATATTTACTTTCCAAAAACATCACAGGAGTAAAATAGGTTGCTAATTGAATTTCACATTGATTTGATTTTAAATCATGCTTAGAAAGAGATCTTTGCGATAATTACAAACAAGATCATCCTCATCTTTAATTAAATAAAGAACATGACATTTAAAAAAAAAAAGAAAAAAAGATTATAATGACAAAATAAAATAACTTGCTCTTCCTCTGAAATGACTTTTTCTTTCTGCTAACCTTACTGAGGCTGCAAATGTTATTGAATAATGCTAATCAAACTAGCTATTTAGCCATTATTTTAGCAAACTCGCGTTCAGGTCTGGCTCCATTCTAGAATGTAACATTGACTTTTCACATTACAATCAACAATCACTAAAAGTCCTGCTGTACATTTTTATGTGCTAAATATCCTTTCACTGTAAAATACATCACATTACAGAAGTAAAATAAACAAATAAAAAATAAAAATCATGTGACATCTCAACATGTAGAGAAAATCCAAGACTCCTGGATTCAGTAAATCTTCTATGGAATTGTATTCAACATCAATAACACAATTGCAATCACTAGACAGTATATTTAAGCATGCATTCCATTTTGATTGACTACAGATTGTACGCTGTAAAAAAAAAATGAAAATGTACTGGTAATTTTCTGACAGAACATTATACATGAATTTTACGGACATTTACATTAACTGTAAAATCAAATACAATTAAGTGAATAATTAAAAAAGAGTTAAAACAATCAATACGGAAAATTCCTTCATTTTAATACAGTACATTCTGCCCTGTTTTAAATATAAGCATGAATGAGTAATATGTGAACATAATGATGAAGAACTGGATGATGTTTTCTTTCTAATCCTGTCAGTCAAGACACAAGTATGATATAAACGGCTGCTGACCACACACTTGTGATAATTCTTCTGTCATCCTTGCATCACTTCAACTCCACCTTTATTTCTATTCATTCTGATTATATGTTTAGTAATCAAAGTCCAGTTCAAGAGCCCATCAGAGACATAAGGTTAATGTTAACTTCTCTAAACAGCTCAGCACAGTCAATAACAATGTCACTTCATCATTCTAATGCTGTAATATACAATTGCCATATATGGACACTTTTGGATTTGTAGGGCACACATAGGCCTGGTTGCACGGCTTAGACTAAGCCAGGATTAGGCCATAGTTCAATTAGGACATTTAAGTAATTTTTATAAATGTGCCTTAGACAGAAACATTACTGGTGTCCATCTTGAGACAAAACAAAGGCATTGATATATTTTAAGGTCAATCAGTGCAAGTTTCTTTCAGTTGAAACAGCTCAGATTTACATTTTAGTCTGGGACTAGGCTTAAGCCTTGTCTGTGAAACCGGGGGCCAATGTTCGAATATCATTAAATTAGACTCCAGGTGTCTCCAATATCAAACCAGGTGGCATCTGCTAACAAATTATGTTAGAGATTTCCTTTTTAACTATTTTGCACGTGAAGTGAGCTTGTGCTATATTTCTTTACAAATAAACGCCACATTTGTTGTGATATTTTGTTATATAATGAAATGACATTTTTAACTGTGGCTTGCATGTGCAAATACTCGAGGTTACTGTGTCTATTGTTTACTTTGTTGCTCCCTACAAAACATCTGTGTTGATTTTGCATGATATTAATGGACAAAAATCTCCTTATGATGTAAACAGACTACTGCGAAATAACAGGAACTAAAGTTTGCCTTTATCTATCATGTTAAAAATGAGAGAGCTAAAAATGTTATTTTAGGCATTAAAATATATGCAGTGCCTCCTCTTTAAGCTTGATTTACTTTACTGAGTCTCCTGCTGTACATTTAGACTGTGTTGAGATGATTTTTGTAATCAGTGTTTGAACGGGGAGCTTAATTGCCAACTGTGATGTACTGAAAGATGAGCCATTATTTGCTCTTCACACTTGATCAAATGGTTGTATGATTTTTATTCACTGTGAATACATCTCAGAAATTCTGCAGAAACATCAGCCTGTGCTGCGTATATTTAGTGCCGGGACTCTGCTATAACGTGTAAAGCCACGTTTCAAAGAGAATTGTGAATGATTAGCTGTCAAAGGGATGTACAGAGAGGCTGGATTGGTGTGTAAGCATGGCTTTTGTAGGTAATGGTGCACCAGACAACATCATCACTGGCTCCATTCATCAGCTCAACTGAAAGCTAAACCGCAGAGTCAGTATATTTTAAAGCTAACAGAAAATTTTGCCACAAGATATCACAATGACCGTAACAACATAATACGGTGCTATCCCTTTTAAATTGCGCGATAGTAGATAATGGCAAAAGTAACCTGATACCCAAAAAATAAGTGGAAATGAGCATTCAAAATTAAATATCTGATACCAGATGATAAATATATACATTACTGACTAATACCAATAAATCAAAAACAGCATGATAACCGATATGGTCCTAATATCCCTAGAAGACTTAATTTACACCTTTGTTACAGTGACACCTAATAACCAGTGCATGGGCTTCAATGGCCACAAATCTGTAACCTGAACACTGTTAGACCTCTGACATTTCACACATATTCCAAACCGACAATTTGTCTGTGCAGTATAGAATTACAATTACGGCACTGATCCATCTCAAGTCATCCATCTGGGACTAGCTTGCTGTCAGGCTTGTGGCCCAGCTTGGTGTAAAACTAGTTAAACTAATGAACTGCTCTGCTCCAAATAGAGACTAGGCAAGGTGTGGGCCAGAGTGGATGATAAATGAGCTGGTCAGAAGAGAATGAGAGAGAGAGAGAGTTAAGAACAACAAGAAGTAACCCTACTTGGAAAGCAAAATCAATTAAGCAGCCAGGTCACCTATGGAGACATTATCTAGCTACACTACATTTTGGAGCTTTCATCAATGGCTAAGACTATGAGAACATGGGAAAAGCCTGCATGTCATGCCTACAAAGTTATTGCCAGTGTAACTACAGTCAGAAAATGGATGCTATATTTATGGCAGCATCAGTTCCATTCATAGGGGTAAACAATATGGTTGGACAGTAGATACAATTAGTATTGACGTACCAGTATTTTCATGAGCCCCACCATACAATTTTTTTTAATTATTGCAAGATTTAGAGACAATACAGCACTGGCTTGATAGGGTAACTAAAAGGTGTAGGCCTAATTGAGCTCTGATTCACACATGAAAATGTAGCAAAGAGAAGAAAGGACAAAGAGATGACCTTCTGGGCACAGTTCAGAGTGATACTGTACTGTTTCAAACTGAAGCATTCTCTATACATGTAAAGACACCTGTCAATGACACTGCAATGACTTTCATTCATTTAAACATAATTCTGCTGAGAACCAGAGTCTTTTCAGGTGTTCTATTGTCCATAGTTCCATGTTTACAAGTGACAGAAGGGTTGAAGATTCAGGAATGTGAATCAATGTCAAGGACATGCAAGTGAAAGATGGAATCATTTAAAATATTGAGGCAAGTACAGACTATATCTTATTTTTATATCTATGCATTTAACATTTGACAGCGTTTTTTGTTTTGTTTTAAAATTTATACCCTAACACATTTTTTTGTAAAATATTTTGCTTGTGCTGTCTTTCTTTAAACAAAAATGGCAAAAATACTAATAAAAAGTAGGGACAAAAGTACAAATTTCTAGGTTTGACAAATATATTCCTGAAAACAGCATAAATGAATAAGGGGTCACAAACATTACACAACAGCCAGAAACTGGGACTGCAATTGAGGAAAACTATTGATCTTAAAGACATCAGGTTTATCCAGATGTTTGAGCCAAAACATGCCAATCCACTTTCTAATATTGTCCAAAATAATCCAAGACAATAGGAAGATCTAACACACTGTCCATTATTCTTTGTTTCACCCTTTCTTTCTCTGTCCATCTTCCAGATAAGAGCATGCCGTGCATGAACATGAGATACATGGAGGAATGTGAGTTTAATCTGGAAAGCAATGTTTTATAGTGCAGTATATATTATTTTTGGCCTCTTTTCATTTATTTACATTTATTAATAAACATAATTATTTATATGACATTTGTACTAGATGCTACAGCTATATCACTAACTGGCTCACATTCATTATGGATTTAGACCTTTTTTTCAACTTTCTCTTGGTAAAATGACAGAAATCCAAAGAGACCCAAATCCTGTCTAAATCAGTACATGACATCACAGATGTCCTCTGTTAATAATTTTACTCCAGCCGTTTGAAAAACTAATCCTGTCCAAACAGTGCAAAAGAGAGATGAGGGTAGTGAGAAACACAGAGCGAGAGAGAAAGAAAATGGGGGACATGAGAAATGATGAAAAGAAAGGACGAATAAATAAATAAATAACCTCAGAGAACAATAAAGAAGCTCAGAGGCCTGACTTGCTGGCCCAGATGCAGGCAGCATGTCTGTCAGAGCCAGTAAGCAACTGACAGAGCAGTCACTTCGTATCAGTGTCTGTGCCGGCTGGCAGGTTCTCGGCACAGCTCTCCCTGCCTTCATCATTCCCTATTCCTCCCTCTAAATCCACCTCTTTGCTTACTCCACTTCTCTTTATTTGCTTTCCCTCCTGGCATTTGCAAAAGAGCATCTTCCTCTATATTAAAACACTGTATATGTAAATGAAATACTCTATCCATTACATCCAACAGCCGTAATTCAATGTACACAGTTATGGAAATTATGTTATACAATAAGATTATCTACAAATGCGGTGCCCTAAGAGAACACGCAGAGCATTATACGAAAACATCTTTTGTTTTGTACAATGTCAGGGTACTATGACAGATGCACAAACACTGAATGGCTTTTAGAGAGATACATTTAATAGTAAGATTATTATAAAGAGTCATTATGTTTGTGCTGAGTTGCAAAGATACGAACAGCCAGATTGAGTGTATTGTATGTAGATGGATTCAGATTGTATGGTATCGTGGATGAGGGAGCGGACAAATCTAGACAAGCTGATAAAAAAGTCTCTATGCTAATATTTGCCAACTTTTAAGGAAAAACCTTCATGCAAGTCCTGGCTGCTATAACGTAAACATGAGTGATAAAGTGATTTTAACATGTTAGCCTGAGAAGGTACAGACACTGTTACAGACATCACTGGTACAGACATCTGCCACATCGTCCTAGCTCAAGTTTTAACAAATTAGTGATGCACATAATTCTATAATCTAAGTAGATGATTTTGATCATCAGGGATCCCTGTGTTAGTTATAAAATAATAATTTATATATATATATATATATATATATATATATATATATATATATATAACCACCACAGGCTTACTACAATACATGTATTATGGGTCAGAACACAAACTTTATCAGCATTGCAGGGGAAAACGTATAAGTATGATTCTCTGAAACAATAAATAATGCAAGTATGGATGTCTCTGAATTAATTGTTAGAGTATGGCTGTTTTAAACTGTTTATAGTGACGGTATGATTCTCTGTAACAGTTTATATTATGAGTACCGCTCTTAGTTTACAGTCGTAAGTACACCTCTCTAATTTGTGACCCTGGACCACAAAACCAGTCTCAAGCCGCTGGGGTATATTTGTAGCAATAGCCAAAAATACATTGTCTGGGTCAAAATTATCGATTTTTCTTTTATGCCAAAAATCATTAGGATATTAAGTAAAGATCATGTTCCATGAAGATATTTTGTACATTTCTTACCGTAAATGTATCAAAACTTAATTTTTGATAAGTAATGTGCATTGCTAAGAACTTTAAAGGTGATTTTCTCAATATTTTGATTTTTTTGCACCCTCAGATTCCAGATTTTCAAATAGTTGTATCTCAGCAAAATATTGTCCGATCATAACAAACCATACATCAATGGAAAGCTTATTTATTCAGCTTTCAGATGATATATAAATCTCAATTTCGAAAAATTGACACTTAAGACTGGTTTTGTCCTCCAGGGTCACATATGGTTAATAGTGTGAATACAACTGTCTACAACAGTTAATTAGTTCACTCAAATGGTTAACAGTTCTCAAAAACTGAATAGAGTTCTAGTATGGTTCTCCAAATCAGTTCAATTTGAGTAAGGTTCTTTAAATAGTTAACAGACATAAGTACACGACTCTATAATGTTAATAGTGTAAGAACGGCTGTCTGAAACTGTTATTAAAGTATGGTTCACTTAAACAGCTAATTTCACTAGTGTTATTATGGCTCACTGAAGCAATTAATATTGTATATGGTTCTTTAATATAACAGTCTCAAGTACACCTCTCTGAAATGGTTAGTTTGAGCATGTTTGTTAATGTGATTAACAGTTTGAGTGCAGTTCTACAACGGTTAAATATGGTTTACTTGCAGTTATGTTCTCTAACTGTTAAGTTTTGCTCTAAACAGTTTATACAGTTCTCTGAAACTGTTAATTATGTGATTAGGCTTCTTTAAATAGTTAACAGTCTTAAGTGCGCATCTCTAAAGCGGTTAACAGTTTTAGAGAACCATACTTTATTGAACAGTTCAGAGTGTGATTCTGCATGCTTCCCTTTAACTCAGTGCAGTAATGCGATACGGTTCTCTAACCAAAAGAGTTTAGAGTGAGAGTATGATTCTCCCGTAAAACTTTCCATTACCCCCCTCCGCCTTCACAAACACACATTCCTGACAAATCCTGAACCGAAACTCACCGGAATTCTCGGCCAAACTGGACAAGCCGGACACCGCCAGCAGCAGCAGCCCCACGAAGCACATCTGTCCTCCGAACAACTCCTTACGCTTTTTCCTCCGCGCTTTGATCTTCTTCTGCTGGAGCATCACTTGCAGCGGTCGAGTCCACACGCGAACACACGCATCCCCATCCATCATCACAGCCCAACACAGCTACAAATGTCACAAACACAGACAGATATGGTGCGACTTAGAGTTTTAAGCCGGAAGATGAAACGCCAAACGACTATAGTGTATTTGCTGCGTTGACGTGAATATTCCCCTATATGACTTCAAATTGTAACGTGGTGAAATAAAGATGCTGCGCGCGCCCCATGGATGCGTCAGTTTGGTGCCAGTTCTCTCAGGACACAAACTGCTGCTGCTGAGAGATCGAGGATGTTAGAGGAGGAGAGCGCGCGAGAGGGAGGGAGGGGTGAAAGTAAGGAAGTGAACGCAGTCAGAGAGAGAGAGAGAGAGACGGGGAGAAACTGGAACGCTGCTCTTCTAATGGTACACCTAGGATGAAGTCCATGCACTGAGAGAGAGAGAGAGAGAGAGAGAGAGAGCGAAAGAAAGAGAGAGAGAGAGAGAGAGAGAGAGAACGAGGGGCAGTTGTTGGTGGGTTTAAAAGGAGGAGCTATAGTCCGATTTACCGCAAACAAAACCCTCTGCTCATCGCCACCCTCTATTGGTAGCATTTTGCTGGTTTATTAGCAGATACATGCGATAAGATACGCTACATTCACATTTGAATTAGTCAAAACTAATTCTTCAAAAATGTTATTTTATTGACGTGCGCCGCAAATAGCCTGCTATTGTTTATACTGGACCTAGTTGTTACTGTAGTTAGTAAATATAAGGTTTTATGTCAAACGTCCAAAATATTTGTTTACTCTAGCAGTAATTTGATATAGTGGGTTCCTTCTTAAAATAGTAGGCTAGTAGTAGTATTAGTAGGCTATCAGGTAAAATGGGCCAAATAAGGTTGTAGCATCATATCTCTTTACATTTTTACAGAAAATCACAATAACTGATCTTGCATTGTTGCTTCAACACTTGTTGACATGTAACAATAATTTTTATTGCTCTGAGTTTTCCTCTGAGTGGGCAGGGCAGAGTGAAATTGAAAGGTAATTGAGCCTGACATAGAAAATTTCATTAATCACTAATAAGGGTCCTAAAGCAATTATAAGTAAGCTTACCAACAAAGCAAAGGTTTTTGAACAATGTATTGACATGCTCTTTCAAATAAAAAAAGTTTAATTTATAAAAGAAACTTTGATTTTTGTGGAAAAGGTCATTTTAGGTAGAAATGGCTGTTTAAGCTAAAATGGGCCACGATTTTCAGCTAAAATGGGCTGCATACACACACACACACAATTTTAGACATAAATTGAGGGTGAAATTTGGTTTATAGGCCTAGATATGTATACATACAAAATCTTAACAGTCTTTTAAAAAATAAAATAAAATTGCAGACAGTATGGCAGGAGGACAAGCAAAGAAAGGAAACAGAGCGACGAGAAGAGAAGGGGAAAGAAAGGAAGATGTCAGTTTAATGGGTTGCATACACACACACACACACACACACTTTTACACAGAAATTGAGGGTGAAAATGGGATTATAGGCCTACTGTAGATATGTATCCATACAAAATCTTAACAGTCTTTAAAAAAAAAAAATACAAGCATACACAAATACATGCACACAAAATACACCAATGCACAGAAACACACACCTATACAACACAATCAGTTCATTTTTAATTGCATTGTTTAATTAAATATTCATTCAACTTTCTATTTAATGAAATACATTTATGGTGTTGCTATGGCACACTAAAGACAATAGTGTCAATTTACTGTTAAAAATAAAATGATTTAAGATGAAATTACCTGTCTTGTTCTCTTTTAATATTGGCCCATTTTAACTGAACAGCTGGCCCATTTTACCTGAATGTTGTGCCGTGGCTCAAGAAGGTACCTGCTGATACTCTAACTCTCATAATTTTAAAACTTGTATACTTTTTCACATTTAAAAAATATAAATATATTTAAGAGACCCATGCTAATTTATAAGAATATCATTAGAGCATAGCTTATTTGATGGTATTATAAGTCATTTACCAAAACGTGGCCCATTTTAGCTGACTTCACCCTAGTAGTAGTAGTAGTAGTAATAATAATAATAAATATAGCTGCAAGCAGCGATTGCGGGGCCAAGCCCGTGAATGGGCTGTAGCGCGACGCAGAGCGGGAAGAACAAAAACAGCAGAAACAGAACATACGTTGAAAAAGCAGATAGGTTCGGAAGTACAGAAGTTCAGATGAGAACGAACAAACGCATGTTTCTGTTTCAAGATGAACGCGCACGGAAGATCCAACGTCTGGAACAAAAGCAGCACTCGCACCGCTTCTGGCCACAGTTCTTCTTGCAGTCTGGGCGTGTGCCACCCTGGATTCGAACCCATGACCTGAAAGGTTTGGGGCCAGTGGCATAGCAGAGCGCACCACTCGGTCGCTGCGGTCTGATAGCTTACCGTGGACAGGTTAAGGTGTGAGAATGAGAATTTTTGAACTGCTGGTGGCGCTATAGAGTTGCTCCTAGAGACCCCAATGTCGGTCAGATCACTAATCATGGCCATCACTACAAGTGTACCAATTTTCATCATTTTCCATATTTTCCAGATTTTACCATAGGCCAAGAAGAAGAAATTAGACAGAAACAAGGTCCAAAATTCAGCACAACCCAAGGAATCCATAGACATCAAGTTTATATTTTTCTGACTGACAGTTCAAAAGTTATAAGCGAAAATGTGAATTTTTGGTATGTCACAACCCATAGGTGGCGCTGTTCCCAACTTTGACATGGACCCTCAGATCATGGTGTTGATGAAGCGAACCAAGTTTCGTTTCGATTGATCAAAGTTTGGCCGAGATACAGCCTCTGAACCAATTTTGGGTCGACTTTGTTAAGTTCACATCATCATAACTTTTGAACAAAGATGAATAAAAAAAATCTGTTCAGTCATTTCTGTGCAGCTCAGTCCAAAGATCATCTGAGCCAATTTTGGGAAGAATTGGACAGATTTTGAAGGAGGAGTAGAGAAAAAACAAAGAATACTGTACTTTTTAAATGACTGCTACTGTAATGGGTGGAGTCTTAATGTAAGCTATTGAATGTGATCAGCATGAAGAGAGTAATCAGATGTACTAAGTTTCATTTTTCTAGAATTAGGGGTTCAGGAGTTATTACCATTTTAATGTTGAATTTTTGAACTGGTGGTGGCACTATAGACTTGGTCCTAGAGACCCCAAAGTTCGTCAGATCACTATTCTTGGCCATCACTACAAGTGTGCCAAATGTCATCATTTTCCTATGTTCCCTTCATAGGACTGCCATAGACTCCCATTGGCCAAGAAGAAGAAAATCATACAATTACAATAGGGGCTACAGCCCTTTGGGCTTGGCCCCTATTAATAATAATAATAATACTAATACTAATACTAATAATAATAATAATAATAATAATAATAATAATAATAATAATAATAATAATAATAATAATAATAAATCACATAAAATTTAATATATTTCTTGATATATATTAAAATAAAATAAATATATTATACCAATATATTTATGCTAAAGCTGTTGGGTAAAGATATAATGAATCCACGCTAGCATACATGCAGACTTGTCTTCAGTTATTCAATTAGCTACAGTCAAACCAAAAATTATTCAGACATGAGATATAATTATTTATAATTTTTTTATTAGTGCGTGCAGGACACTATAGTTCAGTTATGTAAATGGGGATAGCAAAATAAAGTAAACTGTGACATATTATTCCCAAAAATTCTTAATACAGTGGATTACCAGTAAAACTTATAAAAAATTGGGACCAAAAATTATTCAGACACTTTGCTCATACTATGTTTTGCTTAAGTGTTTTTCTTTAAGTGCTAATGCAACCTTTTTATACCACAGACTGAACAAAATTAACCATTGGTAATTGGTTGACCTAAATTGGTTTTATCTAATTGTGTATTTAAATTTAACAGCTAGCAGCTATTCAACCTAATTCATTACCAAAGTTATCCGACAATATCAAGATGAATTTGTTCTGACACAGTTTAACTCTGAGTTTTTGTCATATTTTATTACCATTTCTTAAACTATAGCGAATAAACTGTAATAATGTGAGAAATGTTGAAGGTGTCTGAATAAATTTTATTTTGACTGTATGAAATGAAGTTCATTTTCACCCAAAAGGTTGAACTGTGCTCCGAGGACAAGGATATTTTTCATAAATTGGGGCAAGTTGTCACATGTTTTTACATTGGTAATTTTTGATATACAAATGTTATACATTTATACAATTTAGTAATAATAGGATAATCAATATCAGTGAAAATGTTTAATAGCTTTTTATAACCTATACTTTAAGGTACAGAATGTGTCTACACACACAAAAGACGTTACATGACTAAATATTATATAAATGATTAAATATTCACTGTAAAAGGTGTGACAGCTTGCCTCAGACTCCCCTATATTTTCTCATAAGTTAGAGAATCACAGCAGTTCCATGCACCTGATCAGTATTTTCTCACCATGCGCCATAATACCTGTTTTCTGAGTTTGTCTCAAAACCACACAGCTGCAGATCTTGTAGCTATTGCTTTTTAAATACTTTACAGGTTCAAATAACAGAAATGTTTTTCCCCTCCCTGAAATATGTTAAACACTGCAGGGATAGAGCTGCTCGGTTCTCTGTGTTCCCTTCGTCAAATACTGAGCACTGTTCCAGCCAGCACTGTGTCAGCAGCTGGGTCGGCTCCCACTGGCCGCATGGCTTGCGTGCCTAATGCCACTGCTAGGACAACAATGCACTTTTTATGGAGAGAAGCAAAGAGTGGGCGACAAGCCTATTGGATTAAACTGGACCACATTGCAATGGGCACATACTGACAGATTGGGTGTAATCTCTGTCCATAGCCCAAGACTTTAGAGTCTCCAGTGGGACATGCCGAATGATGAGTTAGCTGTTGAAATGGGGTTTTTCAATCTGTTTGCTTCAGCAAAGAGGCCTGAGTCAAATGGACAAAGTGTGAAAATATTGTTTGGTTATTTTACCTAACATTTACACAGGATGGTAGATTAAAACAAGGTAGTGTAAGCTCTTTAGCCACTGTTTACCCAGCCCATGTGACATCGGTCCTTTTCTAGCCCCCCTTCTGCTTTCATCTATAGCTTGTGATCTGTGCTTCACCTGTTGCTCGGCCCCTCTCTCTCTCTTTCTCTCTGCTATGAATCTGTGTGTAATTCAGTTTGTCTTTTGATGTGCTATTAGCCTCATATTGTCTTGATGTTCCATATCCATCTGTGTAGTAATTGTTTACCAATAAAAGATTTTTTTCCACGCCTTTGATCACCACAGTCGGTTCCTTAATATGCATTTAAAAAGGTCCGAATGCAGCAGGCAGAATCACTATGTAAATATCACATGTGTTTCATGTGGAACGTTAGATGCCTTAGGTGAATTTCCATAATGACATGAGTGACTCACCATGATGATACGTTTCAAGTCATCTGCTCTTGTCAACCTTACTATAATGTCTGGTGGAAAACCCCTTGACCGATGGTCATACACTTAATTTTTTTAACAGTGCAGTGTCAGAGTTAGCAACCAGATTCACGGTTATTAGATTTGCATTTATTCTGCCCATTCATGCTGCCAAGTCACAGATACAGTATGGTCAGTTTCCTGCTACTTAAAGGAATAGTCCACCCAGAAATAAAAAATGTGCTGAATATTTACTTAACCTCAAATATTTACAAAAACATCTCTCTGTAATGTAGATGACTTTGTTTCTTCAGCAGAACAGGTTTTGAGAAATTTAACATTACATCACTTGATCACCAATGGATCCTTCTGCAGTAAATGGGTGCCGTCAGAATGAGAGTATAAACATCTGATAAAAACATGACAATAATACACAAATAATCAACACAACTCCAGTCCATCAATCAATGTCTTGTGAAGTGAAAAGCTGTGTGCTTAAGAGACTAACTTTAAAATGTTGCTTCTGACCAAAAAAAACAAAACAAAAAAAAACATTCTATAACACTTCCTCCAGTGAAAAAGTCCATCCCCTGTTGTCCGCTCTCATCTAAATCCACCAACATATTTGTTTAGAGCTGTTTTCACTTGTAAATGGTGTTTGATCTGTGCATATTTCTCACTTGATAACTTTGTCACTGAAGAAATCAATAGTATGGATTGAGGAGAGAAGTTAAAAAAGTCTTGATGGATTTGTTTATTACAAACACAACGCTTTTATCAGCTGTTTGTATTCTCGTTCTGATGGCACCCATTCACTGCAGAGGATCCAAGTGATGCAATTCAAAATTTCTCCAAATCCGTTTTGATGAAGAAACAATCCTATCTACATCTTGGACGGCCAAAGGTTAATAATAATAAAAAAAAAGTAAGCAAATTTTCATTTCTGGGTCAACTATTTCTTTAAGCATCTAAATACCTCTTAAAATATTCCAGCATTAATGGAATAAATGGTTAATAGCGGTTTCCCTTTCACTATTAGTTGGCTAGAAAGAGAATGGGAAGAAAGAAACGTAAAGAAAGTTACAGAGGATGTTAAAATATGAATATAGCGTGAAATGGAGAGTAACAGAAGAACAAAGTAGGCCTGGTGAAATGAGGTTAAAATAGGAGTGCAGATGTTTTGTGCAGTGGCTCAAACACAGATGCACACTTAATGGCATATCTACAATGTGATGGAAGAGCAGGACACATACTAAATGATGCAAACTGCTGTGAACGTTGCTTTCTGAATTTTTAAAGTGGTAACAGTCAGGTGACTGATATGAAAGGTTTTAGGTTTTTACACATGCATTTTGTCATTCATCCAATAGGTGACATCTCTTTCTTTTCCTCACACCTCTTTTCTTATTTATTTTAAATTACTTTGATTTAATATAAGTAAGTGCTTTATTATACAAAATTACTTAAAGCAGTCATTTCAATGACAATCCTGCATTATTTCTCCCTTCCCAAAAGTTTTTTAAATTACTTTCCATCTCTGTCGTCATAGTCAGATGGTAACATCCATTAGAAGTCAACATTATTAATGCATTTAATCATTTCTCTGCTCTCAGTTTGGCGAAATATATCAAACTGCGTGATGTTATAAATCCATTTTACAGTTCACTCACATGCTTCAGGTCAGGATTTGGACTTTAACAATTTGCTTTGCTTCACAGTAATAAACTCTGCTTAGAGCCAAGCAGCAAATTATATCAATTTGTAGATGTAACAAAAACAAAATGACATATTTCTAATCAATAAAACAAGACTATCTTTGTGAATTACAAAGATGTTATTTCAAAGACATTATTTCACCTTTGGCATTTCACAGCTGTCAACAGCTGAAAAAAAAAAAGAGGCTGGTTCTCTTAGCCCACATACTTTAACTGAAAACATATTCATCACTGCTGTAGAATTGGAGTTTAACTAATAATAATTAAAATGTGTTTTTATCAGTGATTTATTATTATTATTATTATTAGATCTAATAGCAATAAATCTATATATTTTTATTATTATTGTTGTTGTTGTCATTTGTAGACCTAATATTAATATGATTTTATTGAGTGGTCTTCCACACATATGTCCTTCAGCACCGAAAGAAGCAGTGGAACAGGAAGTGTGTTTCCTAGGATGAAAGAGATCTGCTTGAAAAGGAACCACACATGATTGATCAAGCCCGAAGTGAAACATTAGAATTTAGAGAGACCAGAGACATTTAGAGAAGGTTTGAATGAAAAATTATGTGGCATCCACATAACTGCAAACAAAGAGATTATTAGCGTACTCTTCCAGCTGGGTGGTCAAATTTCCAATTTGTATGGCTTCTTGCTCTCTGCTGCTATAGATACACTCAAGAAAAGGCTTTGACTGAGAGCAGGTCATTTTACTCAAGGACACACAGAGATGCTCTGATTTGCCATCAAGGACACAGAAACAAAGTCATAGTTATGAATTAGCAGTGTATCTTCATGGAAGACACTTTATTGTCTCTTCTCTTAGATATAATTCCACTATCTAACAGTATTTCCAATTAATTGTTTTGTTACCTGAAATACAGGCAATATGGGGGAATCAAGCAAACCGTGTGAAAACTAAACTATTTAATTCAGCAATCTCCCTCCTTGATGTTCAATCTTCTAACGTTTTTGCTTTGGCATTTAAAAGAGCAAATACTTCAAATCAATTTGATTGATTTCCACTATGAGGCCCCTCAGAAAGTGTCCATTTCTGTTTATCTTTGATGTTGTTTGATGGCCCATCCTTTGATATAACCAGTTACAGATTGCTTCATCTGTGTCTTTACAATTCACATTACGTAATAAACCTATACTTGAGATACATCATGATCACATTCAACTTAAATTCTATCTTAGTTAATGGCAGATGTTTCTGACTGAGAAAGATGAAAGTTGCCTGAAAAGGTTTCAGGAAGCACCTGCCTCTGATCCGATGCCCAGTGGAGGAATTGACTGATGGTTCATGAAAGAAAACTGATATTCTGATATAGTGACATTCAGCTTAGCTTTGCTTCTCCAATAATTTCCTCTTTTCTTTTACATTCATAATTATTGCACAAAAGAAGTTGATTAAAGTTAAATAAACTCATTTCTCTTATTGCATAGCATAATATGGAACATCCACCAACCAATACCATAACAAGAACCACGCTGATCAAAAACAAGAGGTAAACACAGGGGTATACACGGTTAATGAGGAACTAACTAGACCAGAACCAGGTGTGCACAGTTGAGGACCAGGTGTGCAATATGGCTGAGAAGGAATCAACAAAGAAGGTCTGTAATATCATGGAAAAACCTATACATTAGTTTTTCCATTCTTCAGCTATGGATACTTTAGAATGGCTGTCAAGGCTTCCTAAGATAAAATATCTATATAAAAATATAAGCACAACAAAAACAAATATTATAAATGAAAAGTCAAAAGAATACAGACAAATACTGTAGCTGCAATAATGGGAAATTTGAAATTGTGAATGAAAATGAATCTGAGGAAATCATTCTTAATGAACAGCCAGGATTATTGTCTTGCACGCAGCGTTTTTGCCTGTCTCTATTTCTTCTTTCTTAAAGCTAATCTACTGCAGCAATTTGCACTTGTTCAGAAATTGACACCTTTTCCTCTCCTCCTACTGCACTGAAATTAGTGAGAGGTGGTTTCTGGGTAGTTGACCTGAGGTTAAAAACATCTCTCTGTAATATGGTGTGATGCTCTCTGGATGCTTAATCCTCCTGGGCTTTGAGGGATTATTCTCTTTTTCTCTCTCTGGCGCTTTCTCGTCGACTCAGTCCTCCTGTTATATAGCACATTCATCCTTCTGTTGTCTCACCTCACATGTTTTATTCAAAACATGCAAGCATTATACACGTATCTGTTTTATTCTGTACATTAACTGTGAAAAATATCCATTCTCAGACACACACACACACACACACACACACACAATCAAAGCTTTAGCAATTAGTCAGTGATTGATTTCGACGTTTCCAAAATGATCAATATTACCCAATCCACACCGCTCTTAAAACAGCTCTCATCTCTGTTAAACTTGAGCTTAATAGCCCTAATCGAGAATCCTGTTTCAATCCTATCCTCCCCAGTTCAATCTCAAACACTGTCATCTAAATCCTCTCATCATCTGCCAAACCACTTCAAGTTTTCACTGTCAAGTTTATTTACAATTCTTTTTCTTCAAGAGTGCATTAAAGTATTCTGTTTCGGAAAAAGAGCCACTTTTTTCTTTTAAACAAGCCTCCATTTTCCACCAGCAAGTTATCAATTCCCTCATCACGTCAAAGATCTGTGGTGATTACTGTAACTCATGCCTGTCTCCCCAGTGGAGGACAAAAGACACCTATTGACACACACATCATTCACAATGTCAATATGGATGGACAGTGCAACCAGAGAAGCCCTATTATTGAACTAAGAAAGAAAGAAAGAAAAAGAAAGAAGGAAGGGAGGAAGGAAGAAAGAAAGATGAATCAATGTCTGAATTTCATATTGTACTAATATTTTTAGTGTCTTTAACATTTAAACATACACTACTGTTTTAAAGTTTGGGGTCAGTAATTTATATTATTGGAAATTAATACTTTTTTCAGCAAGGATGCATTAAATTGGTCAAAAGTGGCAGTAAAAACTTTTTGGCAGTGAACATTTTTTTGACATTTCCACAAAAATAAGAACCAACATCATTATACCAAATTCATTGTTGTTCAATATTTATAGGAACACTAAAGAATTCAAAAAGAAATACCTTATTTAGAAAGGTGACTAAACTACTTGTCAAAACTAATAATAATAATTTCTATAAAAAAATAATGATACGAATAAAAAAACTTATTTTAAAAAGAAAATATTTGTTAGACTGATTATCTATGCACATATGCAGTGGTTAGTGGAGTCTAAGAAATCAATGAGTGAAGTAAACGCTTTATGAAAGCTTTTTTTTCATTTGTGAAGTGAGATCGGCAAAGTTTACAATAAATTGACCAATAAATTCATTTTTTTCTAAAACAAAGCAAACACAGCCAAATTGAATGAAAAAGCTCAGACTGTTGTGCCACTAAGAAGTCTCACTGCTGTTTAACTGATTGATTGATGTGTTTCTTTCTTTCTTTTTTGACAATTTGTTTGAGTTATACAACACACAGCAACTTGTTACAACAGCAGATAATGGTTTCACTGTACACCTTTAATTCATATAGATGGAAACCACACATTTTATGAGAACATGGACAAAGTTACACACAAGAGTTAGTGGAAATATTGATTTGGAGAGGAGTATAGTACACTACTGCACTGAAGTGCTTTTCCACAAACCAGCACAGACACTCATCCGTGGGGACTCTACAACCCAGGCTCTATTCTAAGAGTGTCTTATTGTCTTTGGTTTCTCTATATTAGGAAAGGATACATTACCTCTGACCAAAGTCAAGCCAAGGACAGACAGCGGGCGGCAGAGGACTAGCAGGAACAGAAACTAGCATTTGCCCCCAGACAAGAAAGGGATGGTGGGGGAGCTGCCCCTTGACGGCTCTCAATTAGACAGTTCACCTGGAGGAAAGACAAGTAGGACGGACAGATGGAAATAGAAAGGTAAGGGAAATGCACAGGGGTGATGTCACTTGCTAGATTCGAATAGGTGACCTGTTTTGTGGAAATACAATACTGACCGGCATCTGAAGGTTTAGAACACTGAGAACAAAATCAATTGCATTACCACATTTTATGACGAAATATCTCTAAAAATACCTAGTGAATCATTTTCAATATCTTTATTCGAATGTAACCTTTGTTTTTTTTTTGTGCTGTTCACAGAAAGTTCAGTTAATGGGATGATGATACTAATCTCATGTGACTTCTGCTTTCTTTACACACAGACCTGTGCTATATTGATTTTTAAAAGTTTACGTTAGTCTATATTTTTATCTTTATATCTTGTAGCAGGCAGAGTGAGACACTTGTGGCCACTTAAACTTTGCCCTAGGTTCAGATAGAGGACAAACAGCCCTGAAGGAGAGGATGCCGGAGAAGAACAAGTCTAGCATAATAAATTATAGTGAGGTACATTGTGCAGCAAGCACTCTGTCTTAAATATAGCACCTCAAAAAGGGTATGATTAATAAATGAAGAGCCTGATGCAGTGTTTCCATGCTTTTTGACGTCATTTGACAGACTGACGAACATTACAAGAAGTCTCAGTTGCCAACACACATTTTCCTTTTTGTTTTTATACTGAGCCAATGATATTTTCCCACTTAACTTTAAAACTAAGTCGTATAGAAGCCTTTCAGCTTTGCACATTTTCATTATGGCATTATTTAATTTGTTTAATGAGCCATTTACTTTATAGGGCTGTAATATGGACTACAATGTCATCACACAGACAAAAATGCCTTACAATATACATTTGCTTAGGCATAAATTCATAATAAAAATACACCCACTTTTTTTATACAGATTAAACTTCCATAATTGCTTTCATCATCACATGGTCTTTTAGGAACAAATAATGGTCCAGTTTTCAAAATAACAATAAAAGATGTACTAAGAATTACAGAAAATGTTATGCAACAGTGTTTTTAGTCTATCAACAATATCCCTATTACTTAATTTCATACGCTTTTAAAAAACACAAAACACTCGCCTAAGGAGAATTCGTGAAATAGAAATAAACATTCACAGAAACACTATTTTCATTTAAATGTTTATATGTATTACAATAACTGCTGTTATAAAATCCTGGAGGAAGTAATGAACGACAATCTTAATATGCCTGCAGTATTCAATCTGCACAATCTGTTTATGTTATTGCATGTTTGGCCAGCATCCTCCTCATGTCAAACTAAAAGTTCAGAGAAACCGAGAGGGATGAACCGGTCCATACGTAACATTTGGGCTGATCTAGTCAGAATTTTCTGAGAATTATTAATCTCTTATTCTGCTACGTTAAAAAAAAAAGTAAGCGGAGATGTAATATTGTATTGCCTAATGTTACAATCACATGCTGAAACACACAGCAAAACATTCACACTAATCATGCCTCTGATGTATTTACAATTCATACAATACCATCAGTTCTTTGTGCAATTTATATAGAAATTATATAATACTTACAATCTATCAGTCTATTAAATATTCATATTCAGTCACCAATTATATATGTTTCATCTGTACAGCCATTAAAAATTCATTGACAGCTGCTGTCAGGAGGTGGTTTGAATCATAGCACGCCTCTTGTTACCACACAGGCTACATAGGTTTACTGTGTTTTGTTTATTCAGCGACAAATCTCAAATCCCAGTATTAACCAATCCAATCTATTATGAGTCTTTAATAAAAGTGGCCCACTGGAGCACAGCTTTCACAGCCTCAGCATAACTGTTAGTGGCTGATGGAGCCAGGTGGATACTGGAAGCGGAGTCTGGAGTCTTCTGACATTTGTCCCAAAGTCTCTCTAATCCTCAACCAAGTCACACTATGAGAAAACTCATCATTTAATCCCTGCTGCTGGAAATAACTGTAACCTCACTGCATAACCTTGCATTATCTGACAAAAAAAAAAAAATAAAATAAATAAATATGAAGATGGTTTTCAAAAGTGGCTGCATCTCTAAGGATGGCACATCTTTATATGATGCAAATTATTTGGTTTGTTTAATAAAAGGTTTAGGATAAAATACACCACATATTTGATTATTTGGTAACACTTTACAATAGGATTAAATTCATTAACATTAGTTACTGAATTAGGCATCATGAATAAACTTGGAGGTGCCTTTCTAGGTTTGTGCAATTTGAAAATCTAAAGATGAATTCTTGTCTTTAAAAACATGCGTGCATCAGCCAAAATTGGCCAGAAACTTGAAATTCAAGCCATGCACCAGTGCAATATATTAAAATGCAATTTCCCTTTAATAAATCCACTGTAAATTGGTTGTGGATTTTTCACTCTGGTCTTAGATGGTGAGCGTGATTTCACCAAGTACAACATGTTCCTGGATCAACATCTTTGTTGATCCTGGAACGTCATTCCAATCAACCAATCAGAATTGAGGGATAACTTTTCAGGAAATGTAAGTTTTAGGCTTATGATCAGGGTTAGGTGCTTCGACACCCTTGTTAATCAGCTATCATTTCTCACTGATTTTAGGAATAAATTATGGGTAGGGTTAGGTTTAGGGGTAGAGATTGGGTTAAGTCTATATTTTTGGACAATAATGTTGATCCAGGATCAACAAAAGATGTTGATCCAGGAACATGTCTTACTTGGCAAAATCACGGCGACCGGTCTTAGATACAGCCAGGGTCCAACCAATCAGAAGGACTAGCAAAGCCAGGTGCTGATAAATCCAAAGAATACCTCTCTTCCACCACTGCTACTTTTCTCTACACACCAAACCTGACTAGACAAGTAGAGACCTTGCAGGCAGACAACGAGTTTTTATGTGTTTGGACAGTCCTCTGTCCTCTAAGAAAATCACTGAACTCTGGCGTTGCATTGGGTGGAAAGAGAGAGAGAGAGAGAGAGAGAGAAATGTGCCATCATACAAGGTCTGTTTGTAATGCATGCAAACTGAGTGTGCAGTCACAAATAATAATGTGATGACACAGTAAACACTATTTGTGCACAAGCCTACTGAGGTGACATTCAAAATGCAGTTTTTGCTTGAACAAAATACAGAAAGCATTCACATGGCCATGTCTCCAAAACTGATCAACATACAGGGTAAAATACTGAAGAGTAACAACTCAGAGATGTTCTGATGTTGTTTTCTCTAAGTGATCTGGGGTTTTTCAGCTGCACACAGATGGTGGTGTCAGAATAACAGCCAAACTGATTCAGAATGTCATAAGACAAAGAATCTTCTCTGTTCTCCAGATGACAAAAAAGAACTTGCAGTCCTAGAAGCACAGGGGATCCATGATTTGTGTTTCTAAACACTTCTAATGCAGGTGATTTCACAATTTCAAAATAATTCAAAATATACAAATTTAATAGGTACTGTATATTAATGCCTTGCAATTGAAATGGCAACGTTTCAAATGTTAATTTTATTGTAATATTAAAAGGGAGTAATTATTTTTTTTCGTAATATTATACTGTGTTATGATTTGTAATTTTACTTATTTGTTTTTTAGAACATTTACAAAACTTCAACAATTTTGAATCTGAAATTTTCATTGTGGTCTCAGATATTGTAAGAAAGAAATAAAATACAAAAACATAGTATCATGAATGATATAGGGACCAATTCTCACTATGAACTGCTTATTAGCATGCAGATTACTAGCATATAGGCTATTATAATTCTTAAAAAGCACATATTCTGCATGACCATATTCTGCATCCCTAATCCTATCCAATACCTAAACTTAACAACTACCTTACTAAGCAGTAATTAGGAGTTTAATTATGCAAAGGTTGTAGTTAATTAATAGCGAGAACTAGACCTTAAATAATGAATCTTTACAAACTACAATAGAAACTTTGAGAGTAGAAAGAGAAATAAATAAATAGAAATAAATACATAAGTGACTGTGAACAACTAAAGTGCAAGTGCAATACAAAATATTTATAATTTAAAGATATAATTAATTATATTTAAATTGTAAACAAAGTCAAACTTTACACTGACTGGCATTTCAATGCTCTTGTATTGTGATAAAAGCCTCTGAAACTTTTTGGTTCAAGCCAAGCAAAGACATGATTCTTAAATTTTAATGAAAGCTGAGTGCAAAAAAAAAAAAGGTTACAATAAAATCCCCAACATTCTTTTTGGAAAAACTCAAATCTATAATTCATTACCCCAAACTCTGAGATTCACAAATGGGAGCGGCTTCCAAACTTGCTGAGTGATAAAGTTGAGGGGAGGAGACACAGAGATTTAAAGCTGGACATCAGGAGATCCAAGGGTTGCTATGAGCTCTTCTGGCCTACATGATGACATCCGTTATGCTGCAGAAGCACAACAGACATAACAGCACTTCCTCTGAAGCACTGTAATGGAAGAAGTGTAGCCTAGTGATCACTATATCACAAACATCTGACAGCACTTGCAAGAAGCAAGAATGTGACTAGATGAACAGTTCACATACTCAGTGTCACAAACATGCCTATTCGATTGGTGACCTAGAATTAGTGCAAATTTTTATACATAAATAATAATAATAATTAAAATATTAATACATTTGTTTACATGTTTAAAAATTTTGAAGGTTTTTCAAACCCTTGACAGTTCACCCAAAAATTAAAGTTTGCTAAAATTTTGGCCATCGAAGATGTAGATGAGTTTGTTTGTTCATTGGAACAGATTTGGAGAATAGCATTACATGCTCATCAAGCAAATAGCTTTTCGCTTCACAAGACATTAATTGATGGACTAGAGTTGTGTTGATTACTTGTGGATTATTGTGAGAAAAATATCAGTTGTTTGGCCTCTTATACTTATTTTGATTATTTTATATCCACATTTAAATAGCCTAATTTCAAAGTTTGGACTTATACGTATATACTCCATATATCACAGACCACCATTATGTATGCTGCAGTGACTGTTAAACATAATTAATTGCAAATCCATTGGGACCAAACTTTAATAGAAATTTGCTGCTCTCAGCATCTGCGTTTCAGTGACAGCCATGCGTTTCAGCCCTCTTTGTGGTTTGTGTCCTCGTGTTTAGCACATCATCAATTATAAACAGCGTGGGGTAATCATGAGGGACATTTTAATACACAACAGCATTCAGAAAAGTTTGTTCTTGGCCAAAAGTTGCTGTATTTTTAATCATGTGTTATGTAAAAAAAAATGAAACCAACTCATGGGAGAAGCAGAGAGCGATTGACAAAGTGGTTTGGAGCTCAAAACCGAGCGAAAGCAGACAGATCATACAACAGATGGACACACATACCACACGGCTCGGCTGGCATAAGTATGAACATTCTACATGGTCAAAACTCTCTCAAAATGTACAACAGCTCTTGCATTCCTACATTGCCTTATCTGACAGCATAGAGGTCCAACTATATTCTTAGGAAACTGGCCAGTCTCTGATAAGATTAATTCCCATGAGCCAGTCCAAACAGGCTCTTGGCTGGGGCCTCCAAACCAAGAACATCGTCCAAAACAGGGCAGATTAAAATTCACAAGCCCGCAAACATATGCTGACATAACCTGCCAAGTCAGACAAGCTTTTATTGGACACCATGGTGGCACATACAAGCCCAGACAGAATTTAAAAATAAAAATGTGCCGAAATGTGACAATTAGGTTGTTCCAAGATATCACAACTGCACAGTTTTGTGAATGGCTGAACATCTCCTATCCTCCACGAACACTAGCCGAATATGCGCTGATTTTAAAGCGTACAACCTAATACGACCTAATAAGCTCCCTGAGTTAAATGAACTGCAGAACACAACAGTTTTGAAGCCTGCTGATGAAAATACCACTATATAAGTAAGTAGTCACGGCAAGTTGTCTATGACTCATAAAAACACATCTAGGGTTATTACAGATCTGACTTCATTGAAGCATAATTATGTTTTTGACGAACATGGCTGGCTTCTTGCTATAGAAATGTAACCATGGAAACTGTGAATGTGTGTTGAGGGGCATTGAGTGTCCAGCTTCCCATGGTGAGTGCTGAGGCATGCTGGGTAGCGGGTTTTGTTCCGACATTGCTGGTGAGGAACTGCCCACACGTTCTTCTAGCTCAAAGTTCTTCTAGATATTAACAGCATATTTAGAGCTAAAGCAAAACTGAGGACATTTTTATGAAACCTGGAGATGCACAAAGAGTATAATTTGATCCTATGTGATGTAGAAGAGGATAGAGAAACATCACAAGTCGGTGCTGCCACCTAGTGTACAATAACGTAACTTTGGATCTTAGCATGTAGGCCTAGTTATTAAACACGAGAGTGTGTATTTGCTTTCAGTGACCAGTGAGTCAGTATTTTTTCACATTTGGACAATTTTGTGTTTTTTAGTGACTAAATTAGCAAGTGAGTCTGTCTTGAAAATGAAATGAAATGTTTAAATCAAAGGTAAGATCATTTTTACTTGCTTTCAATGTTGGTTTGCTAACTGCTGTATGCTATTTAACCAGCCTGGGAAAGTTAGTGAATTAGTCTTCAGAGAGACTACAAAGTTTGCGCTCTCTCTCAGGTGAGGTTGCTGGCCCATTTTGTGGAGGATTTGTGGCACAGAACTGCAGAATTGGGAAAATGCAGCCTCATCACATTTCCTGGCTCTGCTAGAGAAGATGTGACTAATTAAACTGACTCCAGATCAGTCACCATGACAAAACGTCTCAGGTGGGCTGACCCAGTTTTCCTCTCAGCTAGTACACTCCCATGTTATACACAAGAGGGAAACCCCATCAACAAACAATCACATACTGCTGCAGGCCTATGAATTCAGCACCATACAACCATGCTGTGAAACAACTCACCATTTTATGTATTTTTAAGGCCACTGAATAAGCACCAAGCTGCAAATGACAAAAGTTTTTGTCTGAACTCACATGCTTTCTTTGCGTTGCATACAAGCTGGAAGAATCACATTCAACTTCACATTTCTTTAGTGTCTATCACTGAGATTTGTGCTATTTTAATCAAATAGTTTCATTAACAGCTTAAGGGAAGATCTGGATCACTAGTTAGACCAGTTTAGTGGGTGGGGCTTCTTGTAACATGAACAAATGCTGAGGAGACCTGATAACCTAAAAATCACATTATTCCCATTCAGATCATTCCTAAACCTGTTTCTCCTTTCTATTTTGGAAACTTGCTGTATTTTGTGTATCAGGTTTCCGTGTCTTTTCTAGGTCTTAATATTTATCTTATTATTGGAATGCGTTAATTTGATCAATCAATAAAAGTGGGTGACTTCATTTCATAGAATGTTTTAAATTGAAAAATAGAATGACTTACATAGAATGCATAAAAAAAAGGACACAAATGTTTTGAATAAAAGGAGGTCAAATGTTTTATTGTTAAATCTATTAGATTTCAGTAAATTTTACTGCATTTTCAGTTTGAACCTATCTGAACCTACAGAGGTAGAGGAGTCACATTCCTAAAACCAGTTTATCATCCTGTCAAAACAACTTCAAAGTGTTTCCACATTTGTATTGCACAAAATAAAACATTAATCCAATGGTTAAGACTGAAACATGAACACTATACCATCATTTCATCATATGATATGCAAGGAAATCTTCAATAGACTGTAACTTCAAAGTAAAAAGAGGCTACACCGTAGGAATGAGGAACATAACTTTCTGGATCTGCAAGTCCTCAGGGTGCACGAACCCAAACTTCATTGTGCCTGTTGATCAAATCCCACGGTGCATCGTATCCAGCTGCATCAAACCTGTTCTCAACAAACTCCTTTCCTGCAGCTCTGAGGTCCTCCCTAAGCTGCTGCGCATTCTCCAAGGCATCTTCATCAGATGCAACACCACCAAACGACCTGTAATGACCAGCAAAGAGAGAGAATGTTTAAATTAAAAAGGGTCAAACAGACAGTTTTTGACTGTCATGCTTTCCTAAAATAACTAACCTGACGTAGACAGTACCGCCTGGTGTGACTGTTTTTCTGATGGTATTGTCGTTGGGCTCAGGAATGTCCGTGTCAGACTGAAAGACGGAAATGGACACCTGTTGTTCCCCCATACTATCAGCTTCCTTCACAGAGACCACCACAGGCCTGGTCATAGCAATCTCCTTACCTGAGAAGTAAAATTATGATACACGAGTATAAAATGACTTTTATTGTGATTGCCATACTGGAATGTTTATAAAATATCAAATATGGTTTTAAAAATAGGGTTTCATTTGATAACATTAGTAAACATGAACTAACAATGAACAAAACTTCTACAGCATTTATTAATCTAAAATGTTAATTTGTACATCTACTAAAACACTTAAATCAAACGTATCTGTTTATGCACTGTGAACTAACATAAACAATGGACAATTTGTATAAACTAACATTCAGAAAGGTTAATAAATCCTCTATTAAATGTACAGTATTAACCATAGTTAGTTCATGTTAACTAATGCATTAACTAATGTTAACAAATAAGAGCTTATTGTTAAGTGTTACCAGTGTAGCTTACTTTCACTGTTTTGACCTTGATTGAAATAATACAGTTTCCAAAATCCATCCTTTAAATCACTCTGACTGGTACTCGCAACATCAGCAGTAATCCAATGGCTCGCTTCGTAGTTGCGCTCCTCAAATCCCTTTTTATGTATTAACACAATGATATACATATTTTACATAGAAAATACCATATTTAAAATATCCCAAATGACAAAGCAAAACTCGTCGGCCTACCTCATACTGTTGTACCACAGTGTACACAGGACACTCACGTCCATGACAGAACCAGGGTGCTTCCCAACATTCTGTACTTGGGAAACATACAAGTCCAACCAGGAGACACAAAGCGGAAAGCAGAGTACTCGCCATTGCACTGCAGGATGAAAAAT